>NC_041227.1:45065333-45100754 GCF_002837175.3 Physeter macrocephalus | reverse complement strand
CACATGCCGCGGAGCGGCTGGGCCCGTGAGCCATGGCCGCTGAGCCTGCGCGTCCGGAGCCTGTGCTCCGCAACGGGAGAGGCCACAACAGAGGAAAGGCCCGCATACCACAAAAAAAAAAAAAAAAAAAAATTAAGCAGCTTCCTCATCTTTTTAGCAGAGAACCTGGAGAGGCTGTTACCTGTGCCCTGGGGGCCTGGTGGCTGGTGGACACGTGACGTGGACTCACGTGTCTTTCCTGATGGGGGCTGCCCAGGGCCTTGGTGTGACCAGAGTCTCTCTGTGCAGTGCCTTTCCCTCTGACCTTTCCAGGCAACGTAGAAATCTCTGGAACATACTAAGACAAGATAACTAAAGTGCACAAATGCGGAGGGGAAAAGAGGGTTTAATTACAGCCCCCCCCATCGCCTGTTCTGTCTTTTCCCACCCAGAAATCAAGTGGTGAACAAACACAGCATATCGGGCCGAAGAGGACCAAGCCGGAGCCTCTTTGGCTGCAGCCGGTCCAGGCAATGGAGCTGCCGTTTGCTCGGGGCTCCGATGCAGTCAGTCGAGCAGCTGCCCCACGTCTCTATGGCAAAGCCTGCAAAATTGTGAGCATTCAGCTCTTACAATTACCACTGACTCGGCTGCCAAAACATATTTTCCATCCATTTCTGACAGAGGCTTCTGTTTAAATAGAGAGGGGAAGAGAGATGATGTCTTTTCAAAGTGATTCCAGCCCGATTCTCTGAGTGCAAGTGGTAAAGTCACCAAGTCCAGTTGGAATGAATTGATTTATCTTCTTTGGCAGCCCTGATCAGCACCCTCCCAAGAGGCTGGTCTAAAAATGGGAGGTAATCATAATGATATACATATTTCTCTGGATGCTGCTTGGCTAATCCGGTTCATTTTCCGTAGATATTATCACTTCAGGCAGCTGCTATTCCATTGCTGGTCTTGAGTTCTTTGTTTAACCCTGTCCTTCAGGAAGAGAAATCTGGTGGTATTTTGAAGGCAGTTGAATTCAGAAAAGATACGGGAGGAGCTCACTCTCCTGTAACATTTTTCTATGGAAGTTGAGCGTTTTTTGTTTTTTTTTTTTTACTTCCACCTGGACAAAAATAGAATGATCGTTTATCCTGTGAAATGACATAAGCATGTACATAGCATACACATAATAATCAATTCGCATGCGGCTTAACATGCCCATAATAATCAGTTCCCATGCATGTACCGATACCGACGTTCTGTTTATGTGTTGGATCTACGGGGCTTCCAGTTGCATTTTATCTGTTTTGTTTGATCCGCTGGGTTAGGGGCTTCATTCGGGTGAAACTTGGTGTATTTGCATGATCTCCTCATTACCCCTGCTGACTCCTGTGTAGAAACCTTGAGAACCATTTCCCTCTTGATCTGTTTTACCCACCAACTGCTTCCACCCCGAAG
This sequence comes from Physeter macrocephalus, assembly GCF_002837175.3. NCBI lineage: Eukaryota > Metazoa > Chordata > Mammalia > Artiodactyla > Physeteridae > Physeter > Physeter macrocephalus. Next base: position 45,099,326 of record NC_041227.1, on the reverse strand, counting down.
CTGACAGCTTTCTGCAGGTGTTGCTTATTAATTTCTTATGACCTCAGCACTTGCAACTGTTCAGTGCTTTGTCTTCCCTTTCCTTCGCGATTGGTCAGACCTCAAGGTTTCACTCGGTTTGGGATGGTGTCCTCATCCGTCTCTGTACTTTGCCCCCTCCCCACAGCATGCTTAATACACAGTCATTAAGTCAAACCTTTGTCCTTCCTCCAAATGGCCTGGTGGTTCTGTTAACCTTACGGGGGGGGGGGGCCATCCTGATCCAAGATTGCAGCCCTCACCATCACAGGCACCTTCTGCTTTGTATTGCCTCATGAGATGTGTTGCAACCTCTGATATCAGGTATTTACTTGTTAATTTTTCCCCGTCCCCAGTAGAAGCTTGATGAGAGAGGGGGTTTGATTTGTTTATTGCTGAATTTCCAGCTTAGGACAGTGACTAACATAGCAGATACCCAATACATTTTTATTCAATGAAAATATAATAGCTTAACTACTCACAGACATAGATAACAAACTTATGGTTTCCAAAGGGGATAGCGGGGTGGGGGGATAAATTAGGAATTTGGGATTAACAGATATACACTACTATATATAAAATAGATAAACACAAGGATCTACTGTATAGCATAGCGAACTATACTCAATATCTTGTAATAACCTACAATGGAAAAGAATCTGAAAAAGAGTGTGTATATATACATATATCTATATATTCAGTTATATATAACTGAATCACTTTGCTGTACACTTGAAACTAACACAGCATTGTAAAGTAACTATACTCCAATAAGAAAAAGTGATGGACAGTACCAGACACTACTAGAATAAAAAAAAATGTATATAATAGCTTAACTAATAGAAAAGAAAACATAAAACTTACCCGTACTCACAGCTAACATCATACTCAGTGGTGAAAGATTGAAAGCTTTTCCTCTAATATCAGGAAAAAGACAAGGATGCCTTCTTTCACTACTTCTATTGAACATGACACTGGAAGTCCTAGCCAGAGCAGTTAAGCAAGAAAAAGAAATAAAAGCCATCCAAAGTGGAAAGGAGGAAGTAAAATTTTCTCTTTGCAAGTGATGTAGTCTTTATCTAGAAAACCCTAGAGATTTTTACCAAAAAAAACGAATTCAGCAAAATTGCAGGATGTCAATACTACTCAAAGTAATCTACAGACTTAATGCAACCTCTTTCAAAATCCCCACAGTGTTTTTTGCAGAAATAGAAAAATACATCCTAAAATTCATATGGAGTCTCAAGGGACCCTGAATAGCCAAAATTTCTTGAAAAATAAGAACAAAGTTGGAGATCTCACACTTCCTGATTTCAGAACTTATTACAAAGCTACATTAATTGAAACGTGTGGTACTGGCATAAAGACAGGCATACAGAGCACTGGAATAGAATAGAGAACCCAGAAATCAACCTTTGTACATATAGTTAAATGATTTTGACAAGGGTGCCAAGATCATACAATGGGGAAAGGGAAATCTTTTCAAAAATGGTGATGGGAAAAGTGAATATCCACATGCAAAAGAATGAAGTTGGGCCTGTACCTTATACCATATACAAAAATGAACTCAAAATGGATCAAAAACCTAAATGTAAGACCTAAAACTATAAAGCCCTTAGAAGAAAACAGGGAGGGCAAAAGCGTCACAGCATTGGATTTGGCAATGGTTTCTTGGATATGACACCAAAATCAGAGGCAACAAGAGTAAAAGTAGATACACTGGACCTGTGTAGCTAAGGACACAATTAAGCGAAAAGGCAACCTACAGAATGGGATAAAATATTTGCGAATCATATATCTGATAGAGGGTTACTATCCAGAATATATGAAGAACCCCTACAAGTCAACAACAACAAAAACCCCAAACAACCCAATTAAAAAATGAGCAAAGTACTTGAATAGACCTTCCTCCAGAGATGATATACAAATGGCCAACAAGCATATGAAAAGATGCTCAATATCACAAATCATTAGGGAAATACGAGTCAAAACCACAATGAGATACCACCTCATACCCATTAGGATGACCGCAGTTAAAAAAAAGCAGAACATAACAAGCGTTGGTGAGGATATGGAAAAATTAGAGCCCTTGTGCACTATTGGTGGGAATGTAAATTGGTGCAGCCATTGTGGAAAGCAGTATGGAGGTTCCTCACAGATTAAAAATAGAACTACCATATGATCCAGCAATCCCACTTCTGGGCACATATTCGAAAGAATTGAAAGTAGGCTCTCAGAGAGATATTTGTACACTCATGTTCATAGCAACGTCATTCACAGTAGCCAAAAGGTAGAAGCAAACGAAATGGCCAACCGTGAATGAATGGATAAACAAAATGTGTGTATCCATACAGTGGAATATTTTTCAGCCTTAAAAAGGAAGGAAGTTCTGACACCTGCTACAGCATGGATGAACTTTCAGGACATAATGCTAAGAGAAGTAAGCCAGTCATAAAGAGACAAAGACTGTATGAAGGTATTCTCGAATAGTCACACTCATAGAAACAAAGTAGAACGGTGCTTGCCAGGGGCTGGGGAAGTGGGTGTTTAGCAGAGACAGGGTTTCAGTTTTGCAAGATAAAAAAGTCCTGGAGATCTGTTGCGTAACAATGGGAATAAACTTCATGCTTCTGAACTGTACACTTAAAAATGGTTAAGATGATACATTTTATGTTATGTGCATTTTACCGCAATTAAAAAAAAATCACCCATAATTCCACCACCAGAGTTGACCACTCAACATTTTGGTGAGTAACTACATTAGGTTTATAGATTTTTCTTTCCTATGCAAGTGTGTTTGAAAATATGTGTGTGCATGTGCGCATGCACACACACACCATTCACTGTGTTGGCCCGACAATGTTGTAGGCACTTGGAAAGGCACAAATGGAAGGAGAGCAGACAGAGAAGTAATTGAATCATTACAGGGAAACCCAGCTGTGCTCTAGTAACTAAACGCTGAGAATGTTCTGCGGGAGCAGAGCAGGAAGGGTTTGCAAAGGAGGAGGCATCTGAGTTGGGTTTTAAAGTATGAGTAGGAGTTTTACAGGCAGAGAAGGAGGATCAGAGCATTCCAGAAAGAGGGAAAGGCTGCGAGGAGTTTGGGAAACAGTGAAAAGGTCTGTGGATGTGCTGAAGTATTGGGATGAGATGGGCAGCAGTGGGGCTGGGCCCGGTTTGGGGGCTCCCGTCTTCTAGCTGTCAGCCAGGGAGGTATCCCCCCGTCACTGCCCCAGAGGTGGTTTTTTTGTTTTGTTTTTTTTTTTAATAATGAGAATGACGTTTTGGCTGCGACATGACATTAAAAGGATCCCCAGGAACCAGTTGTCACCGCATAAGCTGTGCAATAGCCTGCGATGGTGACCGTTTACTGCTCTGAAAGAGGAAATTACCCATCACCTGGTGCTCCCAGAGGGTTAAACTTTAATGTGTGTGGTATTCGCTGAAAGGATAGTCTCCCCTTTTTTGGTTGCATTTCAAATCTACATACTTTAAAGTAGACCAAGCAGTGAGTCTATAGGATATATTAATCTTTATTGTCTAGAATGGTGCTACCTAATAGAGACATAATGCAAGACACAGGTGTAATTTTAAATTTCTAATAGTTACATTAAATAAAGTAAAAGAAACAGGTGAAATCAACTTTAATATTTAACCCATTTTATTACTTGTTGAAATAATATTATTTTAACATGTAATCAATGTAAAGTCACTAATGAGGGATTTACAATCTCTTTTTTATTCAAACTCTCCTACACTTAACAGCACTTAGCACCCACAGTGCCGGGACTCAGGAGCCACATGCCATTGGACAGAATAGGTCTAGAACATGCAATGGTTTAAGAGAAGGAAATAAGTGCCATGCATTCTCTAACCCTTTGATTGGAATAAAACATGATCAGTAGCAGCATCCATTTTAGAGACTTTGCTCACAGCGCAGATCAAATTACTTCCCTGGCATTTAGGAAGGTTTAAGCTGATGGAGTATAATTTTCACTGACACTTCCGTTTGCCAGTATCATATGGTGTCTAAAAAATATGCAGTCATGTCAAATCATGGTAATTAGTGCCAGAAAAAACTTGCCAGGGGTAGGCATGCAGACTCCGTCACTTCCCCTTGGCAACCCTGCTTATGGATGTTCTTTTGCATTTTCATCCCAGTCAACAGAACTGAATTCTGCTTCAGGATACATCCATGTTGGCCTGTGTTAGTAAGGGTGGGATTGAATTTAGCAGGGAGCTTGGCCTGAAGGGTAAATGAGAAAGTGATCATTAATGTCACTGTTGGAGGTAACAAACACAAGACACTTTGATATGTACTGTATGTCATGTGTGCATTTCAACCCAACTCAATAGAATCAGTGCTTTCAGTCACAATGTAAGCACATTCTCCCGGCTCTTCAAAACTTCCCTTGTTCCCTTTCTTGCATATTTTTAACATACAGATTTGGAATTCTTAAATCATACATTATCTTTTTCTCATTAGCAAAGTTTCTTCTGCAAGCCGTATGTTTTTCTCCCCGCAAAATACAAATGATTTGTTTTTCATCATAACCAGTTAGGTTCTTGCCAAAGGTATGAAATAATCATTTGAGATGCAAATCTTGACGCTCAGCCTTCCAATCAAGATAACAAACTAGTTGGAAACCACAGCATTTGGAAAGAAAATGAGACCTAAGCCCAGGAGTTTAGCAGTGTTTTCAAACTTTGAACAAAAACAAAATCCTAAAAACAGTTTATTAGACAACAAACATTTATTGTCTTCCAAAGAAGGACTGGCTTTGTCTTTAACTCTTATTTCATTTTACCTTGAAAATATGTACCTTTTTCAAAATATCGGTGGTTATTAAAGGGAAAGATTGTGCTTTTTAAAAAAGTGGTAGTTAAATAGATAAGGGAAACAAGGTGAAGACTGTCAAGTTTGAGGCTGGAGGAAACAGTGAGGCTGTTGCATCTATTATGTAAGTTGGAAGCTTCAGGTAAAGAGCATAATTTGGAACTATCTTTGTGATGCTGAAAGGGCTGTTAGTTCTTGATACAATCTTATGAGAGCTTGAAGAAGGAGGAGTATTGCAACACAAGCTTTGCTGTCTGAGGACCTCGGTCCACAGGAGGTTAGATTCCAGTAGGAAGTGAGACGCTAGTAGGAAGTGAGAAACGTGGCTCATTTTCCCTCACCTACAGAGGAAATCAACACCATTTTCTTAAAATATTGCTTTAGAAGAATGTAACCTACCTTACAGGCATTTTATACTTCTTTATTCTTTCTCTTAAATCTTTCCTTTCTGCTTATTTCAAGAACTGGAGCCTTTTCTCTTCTCCCATTGGTAATCATTTCCTTTGGGCTTATGATTTAACTTCTAAGACTCCTAACTAACGGGGCTTCATTACTTAATTTAACTTTAAAGTGCCATAATTTTTTTCTTCTTCTTCAAAGAGCCTGTTGGGATTTTGTTGAATCTGTAGGTCAAGTTGAAGAGAATTGACATCTTAACAATAATGAGTCCTGCAACACATGAACGTGGTATATCTCTCCATTTATTTAGTAGTTTAATTTCTTTCAGCAATGTTTGTCATTTTCAGTGTACAGATATTTGCATTGATCTTGTATTCTGCAGCCTGCTAAATTAAATATTAATTTTAGTAGCTGTTTATGTATTACAGCTGTTTGTGTTAGTTCTTCTATATAGCGGATTGTGGTGTCTGCAAGTAAATACAGATTTACTTCTATCTTTACAATCTGAGTGCCTTTTATTTCTTTTTCTTGTCTTATTGCACTGGCTAGAGCTTCTGTAACATTGAACAGAAGTGGGGAGAGTGGACATCCTTGTCTTGTTCTATATTAGGGGGAAAGCATTCCAATCTTTCACCATTTACTAAATGTGAGCTCCAGGATTTTTCTAGATACTGCTTATCAATTGAAGAAGTTCCCCTATATTCCTAGTTTGCTGACAGTTTTTTTTTTAATCAAGAGGGATATTGGATTTTGTCAAGTGTTTTTCATGCATCTATTGAGATGATCATAAGATTTCTTGTTTTAATTTGTTAATATGGTGAATTGCATCAATTGATTTTTGAATGTCAAACCAATCTTGACTCCTAAGATACATCTCACTTGGTCATGGTATTTTATCCTTTTTAAATATTGTTTGGTTCAATGTGCTAAAATTTTATTTATAATGTTGCATTTACGTTTATGAGGGATATTAATCGATAGTTATCTTTTCTTATAATGTCTGTGTCTGGTTTTGGTAGGTAACAGATTAATAGTGGCCTCATAAATTAAGTTGTATGGGAGCTGGAGGAGTTTACGTAGGATTGGCATTACTTCTTTCCTAAGTGTTTGGTAGAATTTACCAGTGAAGCCATCTGGGTTTAGAGTTTTATTTATATTAAGGTTTTTAACTGTAAATTCAATTCATTTATTAGAGAGCTATTTCTAGTTATCTATTTCTTCTTGAATGAGCTTTAGTACCTTGTTTGTCAAAGAATTTTTCATTTCATCTAAGTTGTCAAATATATTGGCATAAAGTAGTTCAGAATATTTACTTAGTATCCTATTAATATGTATATAGAATCTGTACTGATGACACTTATCTCATTCCTGATTTGTAAATTTTATTGATAATCTCTAGAACCAACTTTGGGTTTCACCAATTTTCTCCGTTGCTCTTTTGTGTGTTTCTTTTCTATTTCGTTAATTAACCACTCTGATATTTATTATTGTCTAACTTCTACTTACTTTGAATTTAATTGTTCTTTTTTAATCACTTTATTGAGGAATGATTGACATACAGAAATACCAGATGTACACAGCTTGATGAGTTTGGAGGTAGTTAACATCTGTGAAACCGTCACTACAGTCTACATCATCAGCACATCCATCACCTCCAAAAGTTTCCTCCTGCCCTCTTTATTTATTTGTTATTATTTTTTGTGTGATAAAAATACTTAACATAAGATTTATCCTCTTAGAAAAATTTTTAGTGTACAGTACAGTATTGTTAACTGTAAACTCTATGCTGTACGGTAGATCTCTAAGACATACTCGTCTTATGTACCTGAAACTTTGTACCCTTTGACTCAAACCTCCCTGTTTCCTTCTCCCCCCAGCCGCAGGCAACCACTCTTCTACTCTCTGCTTCTGTGAGTTTGATATAAGTGGTATTACATAGTACTTGTCCTGTAGTTGGCTTATTCCACTTAGCATATTCTCCTCCATGTTCATTCAATTTCCACAAATGGTGGGATTTCCTTATTTTTTAAGGCTGAATAATATTCCATTGTATGCAGATACCACATTTTGTTTATCCATTCATCTTTCAGTGGATGTTTGGGTTGCTTCCTTGTCCTCACTATTGTGAATAATGTTGCAGTAGACATGGGAGCGCAACTCTCTCTTCAAGATACTGATTTGAGTTCCTTTGAATATATACTTAGAAGTGGGATTGCTGGATCATATGGTCATTCTTTTGGGGGACCACAGCAAACTAAAAAGCTGCTGCAAAGCAAAGGAAACAATCAACAAAATGGAAAGGCAGTCTGTGGAATGGGAGAAAATATTTGCTAACCATATATCTGAGAAAAGATTAATATCCAAATTTTATCCCAATATAAAGGGAACTCCTGCAACTCAACAGCAAACAAAGAACAAAGCAAAACAAAAAACAAACTACACAAATAACATGATTAAGAAAATAGGTGAGGGAACTGAATACACATTTCTCCAAAGAAGACATGCAGATGTCCAACAGGCACATGAAAAGCATCACTAATCAGCAGGGAAATGCAAATCAAAACCACAGTGAGATATCAGCTCACACTTGTTAGGGTGGCTATGATAAAAATAAACAAACAAAGTGTTGGCGAGGATGTCAAGAAAAGGGAACCTTTGTGCACTGTTGGTGGGAATGCTACATGACGTAACCACTGTGGAAAATAGTATGTAGGTTGTTCTTTGCCTAATTTTTTAAAGGTGGATGCCAGGGTGGTTGATTTGAAACTTTTTTCTTTTTCAGTATAGATATACAGTGCTATGATCTCCTCCTTGTGACATTCCACAGAGTTTGATATGTTTTTATTTTCATTAAGTTCACAATGCCTTCTATTTCTCTGTATTCTTCTTTAACATGTGGCTTATTTAGAAATGTATTATTTTGCTTCCAAATATTTGGGACATTTTTCAGATATCTTTCTGTGATTGATTTCTAATTTAATTCCATTGTGGATGGGCAACAAACTTTGTATAACTTGATTCCTTTTACATTAATTGAGACTAGTTTTATGGCCCAGAATATGGTTTATTTTGATAAACGTTCCATGTGCTCTTGCAGAGAACATGCTTTCTGCTGTTGTTGTATGGCGTGTTCTGTAAATGTCAATTAGGCCAAGTTGGTGGGTAAGATTAAGTCTCCTATCTCCTGACTTACTTTCTGTCTGCTTATTATATTAATTATTGAGAGGGGGGTGTTGAAATATCTTTGTTCTCTGTTTTATTTTAGATCGTTTCTATTACTGTATCTTTAAGGTCACTAATCTTTACTTCTGAAATGTCCAGTCTGCCATTTATCCTGCCCAGTACCTTTTCACCTCAGACATTGTAGTTTTCATCTAGAGAAGCTCAGTTTGACTCTTGTTAATATCTTCCATGTCTCTGCATAACTTTCTGAACTATGGAATGCGGTTTTAATGTCCTTGCCTTCCAGTTCTAACATCTGTGTCAGTTTGGGGTTGGTTTTGACTGATCGCTTTATCTCTTCAATACTGGTCCTATCTTCCTGCTCTTTTGCATGACTGGTAATCTTTCACTGGTTATTCAGACATTGTAAGTTTTACCTTGCTTGGTGCTGGATATTTTCGTATTCCTATAAATATTCTTGAGTTTTGTTCTGGGATCCAGTGGTGTTACTTGGAAACTTGAATCTTTTTCTCAGTATTGGCTTCTGGAGGAACCCAGATGAAGGCCAGCAGCTGCATGAGATCATTTATAAGCATCAGGAAGGGCAGAATCAACTAAGACAGAAATCCCCCCCTTTTAAAAACTTTATTTATTTTATTTTTATTTATTTTTGACTGCGTTGGGTCCTCGTTGCTGTGTGCGGGCTTTCTCTAGTTGCTGCGAGCAGGGGCTACTCTTCGTTGTGGTGTGCGGGCTTCTCATTGCAGTGGCTTCTCTTGTTGCAGAGCACAGGCTCTAGAGCGCAGGCTCAGTAGTTGTGGCGCGCGGGCTTTGTTGCTCTGCGGCATGTGGGATTTTCCCGGACCAGGGCTCGAACCCATGTCCCCTGCCTTGGCAGGCAGATTCTTAACCACTGCACCACCAGGGAAGCCCCTAGAAATCCATTTTTAATGTGATGTTATGAAAGAGGAGAGAAAGAATTACTGCTCTAAATCTCTAATCTAAAGATTAGACAGAAACCTTGAGGGAAATGATCACGAAATAATCAAATCCATGATGAACTCAGTAGGAATGAAGCCCAAAATGAAGAGTCCATTTCAGGAAAACAGATTTGCTTAGGTTTACTCTCCAGCAATTTTTTCCCGAGCATTATATGAAAAGTGAGAGATGAATGCAGATATTGGAGCTGTTATTCAACAACCTAAACTTTTCTTTAGAAACAAATGAGCCAGGGTACCAGAAGGACAGAAGTGATGAGAGACCAGACTCCAGAGTTAGGACTCATAGGGAATGAGGCCAGATCCTCCAGGAGTGGCCCAGCGACACCAGGGGCAGCACTGAGAGGGCCACAGCATCCAAAGGAAGTTGTTAGCAAAGGGTGTGAAAATAAGGAAACAAAAAAACCAAAACAAAAGTAAAAACCTAGAACATTTAAAATCTATGGGGTAGAGGGAAAGGATCAGAGAAGCTAGTTTCTTTGACAGATGAAAGCTTTTAAAATCTCACTGTGTACTTTCAGAGAAGACCAGCAGTGAACTAGTTCCAGTTACAGTGTTAGGAAGGAAGGTAAAGCCTAGATAGGGGACCGTGTGGTCCAGGATGACCCAGAAATATGGCGTGTGTTGGGCTGAGCAGAAGCTAGAAAAGTGCTGGCCAAAAAATGTCCCACATCTTCTTTATCTGTTCATCTGTCAATGGACATTTAGGGTGCTTCCATGTCCTGGCTATTGTAAACAGTGCTGCAGTGAACACTGGGGTGCATGTGTCTTCTCGAATTATGGTTTTCTCTGGATATATGCTCAGGAGTGGGATTGCAGGATCATATGGTAATTCTATTTTTAGTTTTTTAAGGAACCTCCATACTGTTCTCTATAGTGGCTGTACCAATGGGATTGACATGTACACACTACTATATATAAAATAGATAACTAATAAGGACCTACTGTATAGCACAGGGAACTCTACTCAGTACTCTGTAATGACCTATATGGGAAAAGAATGTAAAAAAGAATGGATGTGTGTGTGTATGCGTGTGTGTGTGTATATATATAAAACTGATTCACTTTGCTGTACAGCAGAAGCTAACACAACATTCTAAATCAACTATACCCCAATAAAAATTAATAACCCCCCCCCAAAAAAGTTCTGCAGTGGTGTTAAACGGTCTGTATCTGCACTCTCCAGGACAGTAGCCATTGGCCACATATGGCTGTTGAGCCCTTGAAAAGTGACCAGTGTGACTGAGGGACTGAATTTCTCATTTCATTTCATCACTGTGCTCTTAAGAACATGTGGCTAGTGGCTTCCGTATTAGACAGCCCGGATGTGGAAGGTGCACCCCAGGGTAATTTGAACTTTGAGACATCACACAAGACAGAGGATGGACCAGAGGACTGGGGAAGGCCTGGTGTGGTTTCTCTACTTTTACATGAGAAGTATGACCTTGGCCCTGGTTTGTCCAGTGTTTTTCAAGTACTTGAGATGGTACCCCCACGGTAATGAACTTACTCAGCATCTGATGCAACATCTTAATGCCTGTAAAATTTGTCATTCATTGCTTCAGTAAGCAGTTATTGGGTAAGACATGAATTCAGCTCTGTATGAGGACAAAGTTGTGAACAAAATAGACCCAGTATCTGTCCTCGTGGAAATGATAATTTAGCAAGAGGAACAGACATTAGACCCAGGATGGCACCATTTAGTTCATTTTAACTGTGAGAAGTACTCTTAGTAAATAGGACAGATGCTGTGAGAACAAAGAATAGGGTCTCAGACGCATCTGAGAACAGCAGGGGGCTTTGAGGAAGTGACCTTTAGGTAGGAATTAGTCCAGCAAAGATGACGCCCTGGGGGGGGTGGCTAGGGAAGGGCATTCCAGGTGGAGGGAGCAGCATGCAGATGGGTCCTGGGGAGTGAAGAACTTTGGGGTGTTCTAGGAACCATGAGATGCCAGTGTAGCCAGATTTAAGGAATTATAAATATTGTCAGGTGGTAGTGTCTTACCGACAAAAAGGTCAAGTGGTTTTTACTGCCTTTTATCATTAGCAGTGGAATTCTTTAGTCAAACGAAAAATTGTGGGAAGTCTCCTAATCAAACAGATGAAGATGAAGGCAGGGTTCCTGTGCATCTCCTACACAGAAGCATCTCTGCAGAGCTTTGGGGCTCGACGTAACAGAGTTGGAAACACTGCAGAGTCAGCTCCTATCTTTTCACAGGTGAGGAGACCGAGGCTCAAGGCAAGTGTGTAACTTGATTAAGGCCCGGCAGCTTGAGGAGGGCAGAGGAAACCAGCACTGTGCTCGTCTGCCTCCCGCGCCAGCCCTCCCTGCCCCCTGCTGCTGTGTGTTCTTTTTGCTTTACTGCAAAGGAAAACATTCTGAGCCTGTCACCGGGGATTCCTTGGAACCCCTTTCAGAATTCAGTTCTATTCAGCAACTAGTTTTGAGGACCTGTTAGATGTGTCTGTATCAGTTAGCAAGACAGGCCACGGTCCTTTGTGGAGCTAAATTTCCTGAGCTTGTGTTCAGACAGTGAAATCCTGGGCTGGATAAGCCCACGGCCATTCTAGTGGTAGAAGTTCTTAGGTTCTTGTGACACAGCACTGTGGGCAGAGAAAGATGCCCTTATCCACTTGTCCTGGTGAGGGTAAAAGTGGAGAAGTCAGTGGTCACCGAGTGGTACTGAATCCAGGGATTGAGTAAGTAGACTTCGGGTGGGCATTACCAGGGAACAGGAGCCTATGGGGCCCCAGGCTTTCCCTGCCCTTCCACTGGCCCCTCCCCACGCATTTGTTCATTTGCGTCAGCCCAGGGTGAAGACTCGGGCATGAGTTTTAATCCAGTTCCAGGCAGACTTCGATGCGTTGCCGCATGGTATGATGGGGCCCAGGGGTCGGGTTAGACAACCCATGGACAGTCAGGGGTGACCTGTTCCAGGTATGAGGCAGTCATCATGCAGTGTCTGCCACTCCTCACGGGAGTGATGACCGATGACCAGTTGAAGACGTGAAGGGCTGTCCCCCTTCATGGAGCTGTGGTCCTTTCCCCTGGCATCCAAGCCAGGTGGCCTCCCACTCCTGGTTTCTTCAAAGCCTATCAGGGTTGACATAGTCTTATTTATTTATTTTTTTACCATCTTTATTGGAGTATAATTGCTTTACAATGGTGTGTTAGTTTCTGCTTTATAACAAAGTGAATCAGCTATACATATACATATATCCCCATATCTCCTCCCTCTTGCCTCTCCCTCCCACCCTCCCTATGCCACCCCTCTAGGTGGTCACAAAGCACCGAGCTGATCTCCCTGTGCTATGCAGCTGCTTCCCACTAGCTATCTATTTTACATTTGGGAGTGTATATATGTCCATGCCACTCTCTCACTTTGTCCCAGCTGACATGGTCTTATTTTTAAAAGCCCACCCATTTTCTTCCACTTTCTCTCTCAGGGTCCTTAGGACAGAGATAACAGAGGGTACAACACACCCCAAAGTGGTCCCCCCACCCCGGTGATTACTAGCCAGTGTCCCAGGCCATCCTCTGCCTGTGGGGTGCACTCTCGCTGTACGTGACTCCCTCTGGGAGTCAGGAATCGCCTCTGCCCCCAGTGTGTCTGGAGTCTTAATTCCAAGGTCTGATGTATTTCTCCATCACCTTGGTCACTGTGTCACCCAGAGGCCCACTCCTGGCATCCTCTCCAGCATGGGGGCAGGAGTAGGGAGCTAGTGTGGATATAACTTAAACCAGGCTCCCAGTTCAGTGCTTCGTCCATCAGGCTCTTCAGGAAACCAGGACCCACCAGTACTACCAGAACATCAATCTCTAATCCATCTTGCCATTTCTTCTGTAAAGATTACAGCTAGGAAAATCAGTTCATGTTTGAGAACACAAAATTTTGGTGAGCCCTCTATCAGCCTTCTGTCCTAGCTACCTCAAACTCCTTTTCAATTTGAGGTGGGACAGACACATGTAACCAAAATGCCATTGGTACCCTGGCCACATCGATGGAAAACATAATTGAAACGTAAAAGGCAGAGTGGCACCTTGGGTTTGACCATAATGGTGGAAGCAGAATTTCAGCGGCATATCACTTCACAATTGTTGTTTTCTCTACATTTTCATCAAAAAATCATCCTGACATAAATAACCTAATTTCTAGTAGTACATTTGGCATCAGCGCTGTTTCCAACTGGTTTAAAACAAAATCCCAAACCTTGAAGTATTTGAAGAATTTAAATTTTATTTCTACTAAGGAAAATTAGGAGTGTGCACACCAGGCAGTACATAAAATTTAGGTGTTTTTTCTTTTTGTAGAGAGAACTTCGGGTGATATAATGAAATCGTTTTAACACATGGATTTGCAAATATATTCATGTTTTTTCAGCGAATGATTTCCTGTGCTGAAGGTGTGTATTAATAAATACTCCGACAGCAAATGCAATTTCAAAAAAGAACCTCTGAAAACCTGATTTTGAATTGCCTCATGGAACTTGCTGAAATCTTGTACCTGCCCTTCCTTCTTTGTTTGATTGCTTTGGAAAACTTAACAGTTCAGACTGAGAGGCTTACTGGCCTTCCACGATATTGGGGTGACATCACCCAAAGCACTCAGTATTTTAGCAGAATGTCATTGTTCTTAAATATATATGATTCGTGTGTGTGTGTGTGTGTGTGTGTGTATGAGAGAGAGAGTATTTGAATGTTGGTACCAAATCACACCCCATCTGGAAGATTCCATTCTCTTTGAAATTCCACCTGAGTATTCTTGTATTTGCTTACATGTGAGAACAATGGTGAAATGATAGAGGACTGGCAAAGTTGATTTAGAAACTGAAGGACTTGGAGTTCAATTTTAGAGCTTTCCTGCCTCTTCCTTTCATGTCCATACAGAGACTAAGAGAATTGATTTTTAAAATTAATTTTTATTGGAGTATAGTTGATTTAAAATGTTGTGTTAGTTTCAGGTATACAGCACAGTGAATCAGTTATACATATACATATATCCATTCTTTTTTAGATTCTTTTCCCATATAGATCATTACAGAGTACTGAGTAGAGTTCCCTGTGCTATACAATAGGTCCTTATTAGTTATCTATTTTATAAATAGTAGTGTGTATATGTCGATCCACTTTTAGATCTTCATCCGGAGACCCAGTTGAATTCCATTCAAAAATGTTTACTGAGAAGCCATTCTCTGCCTGTCCACTCTGCAAAATCAGGATGTGATGTGATTCCTACCTTAAAGGAATCTTCCGTCTCGCAGGAGAGAAAGACATGTGACAGATTTACTAGAATGGAGTGATGGCTGCAGTGAGCAGGGGAGCGTCGAGGTCCAGGAGTGTGGCAGAAAGAGCGAAAGGCAGCACGAAAGGGACATGATTAAATCTGAGGGCCTAGGGCTACAGCAGGGTCCGTGGCGGCATTCCCCATGTTCTCCGCGGCCAGTGCAGTCCCCCTGGCTGGAGTGAGGCAGTGCCATGGCCTCCCAGTGCACGGGTGAGGTTATTTAGTTGCTTTATCTATTGTATATGAGAGGAACCTCCCACCCCTCTTCTAAGGTGTGAAGTTGCAAAGATACAAGCACAAGCCTTGGGGAAGGCGGGGGATGGATCTAGTGAGAGATGGTAGCTGGCAGATGTGAAATAGTCCCAGATCCCCTCCACGCCTGTCACAGGCAGACACCACTAATCAATCATGGCACTCTTTCCTGCTGATCTCTGACAAGATGGTGAACTGGGAAGTTTCTACCAACCAGTGAGGTTGGTACCAGGAAGATACCTGTTGACTCTTACAGAGGGTCTGTTTCTGAAAACTGGGCATTTATTAATTAATTAATTTATTTTGGCTGTGTTGGGTCTTCGTTTCTGTGCGAGGGCTTTCTCTAGTTGTGGCGAGCGGGGGCCACCCTTCATCGCGGTGCGCGGGCCTCTCACTATCGCGGCCTCTCTTGTTGCGGAGCACAGGCTCCAGACGCGCAGGCTCAGCAGTTGTGGCTCACGGGCCCAGTTGCTCCGTGGCATGTGGGATCCTCCCAGACCAGGGCTCGAACCCGTGTCCCCTGCATTAGCAGGCAGATTCTCAACCACTGCACCACCAGGGAAGCCCAAAAGTGGGCGTTTATTTGGTTTGTTGATCCAGGGACAGTGGAGGCTCCCAGGGACCAGGGCTGGTTCCTGTCAGTGACTCCCTGGGCGGAGCAGCTTGGTCGTCCTGGGAGAGCCTTGGGCAATGGTGCCGAGAAGCTGGTAAAGAAGGTCCAAGGCCAAGAAGTGGTGACGGGTCCCTGTGGTCATCCCGTGAAATGATGGAGGTGGGAGATTTGGGGAGAGTGGGACGTGCCCTCAGACGGCAAGCATTTGTCATTCTTTAGTTTCTCTGTGTCCCACTTTCCATCTTCCTCCTGGGGGTGAAGAAGGGGCGGGCTGTGCTCTGACGGTGCTCACTCCAGCTGCTTCAGGCATCCAGGGAGGCCACTTGGCAAAGGGGGGCTGCCTTTCATGTCCGAAACAAAGAAGGGGAAACACAACAAAGTTGTCCTGGCCTCAGAAGAAAACTGCAGGAAAGATGCAGCAGAAAAAGGTCTTCAAGGAGAATAAATGAATCGCAAAAGTGTCTATTTTAGGAGTCTAGTTACTGGTAATTATCTCAGGCATGGGAAGAAAGAAAAAGGAGAAATCTAACCTACAACAGCACCAGTAATAATGAGAGTAATCATTTAGATATGTCAGTTCCCCCTGTGGTTCCCTTTCTCCATCATGCTGGACCATATATATATGTATATATACTGAACCTTCTATAGCTTAGCAAGGAAATGTTGACAATGCTGTGTTTCTATTGTGGTGTCTACACCCTAACTAACTCGGCAGAGGGTGTCAGTGAGATAGAGTAAGTCCTGGGGCCTCTTTCCACTTTCGTGGGGTTAGGGCACAGCAAGGCTAAGGACTGCTAAAGCTTCCAAGGGAACCTTGCGGGTTTAATAGGATTAAACCTGTAAAACCAGGTGCCAGGACCGGCCCAGGTCCTCCGTGTGTGCGGAGCGAGGAGGAGATCGGGGCAGGCCTGCGGGGGCAGCCGGGCCAGGCTCAGTGGGCTGAAGGGAGCAAACACGTGAGCGTACATGTTGACATTGAGGGATCTGGGGACAGGGTGGACCCATCAGGTGCAGACTGGGCTGTGCAGCTCTTGGACAGGACAGGTGCCCTGAGGAGGAGAACGTCCTGTACCTGTTCTGACCAGTAAACTGGAGAAAGTTCAGGGCATGTTTGTGGCTGAGCCACTGAGTCAGAAGGATGCAGCCCAATTAAACCCAAATGTCTGTTTGGAGAAGAGGTTGAGGGAGAGAAATTCCTTACACAATTACAGCCCCAGAGGGAAAACAACCCAAGTGTCAAGTTAGGAAATGATGCAATAAATTAGATCCATAGTATAAAATATTAGGCCACTAAATCATGGCTGTGAAGAATTTTAATAACATAGGAAAATGTTAATGATACTATATTTTTTTAAAAAGAGCTAAAACTTCTTTTTAATAGTGGTACAATTATGTAAAAATATATATACATGCACAAAATATATACAGAACAGAGTGGTCTCGAATGTTGATGGGGGATGTCTCTGGAAAGTAATATTATGGTTAGCTTTCATTTTTATACTTTTCTGCATCTTCCAGTTTTTGCATGTGCATGCATTACATCTCCAATCTGAAAAATAAAATATATGGACCCTTTTTTGAAGGCTGGAATTAAGATGAAATTCATTGCACAGATACTCAATTAATAGAACAAGACAGAGTGGTGAGAACAGGGACATTCCTTAGAAGAATGTTGAAAGGGGCCAGGGAACAAAGCAAGTGCCTTATAAGGAGCCGGGAGACTTTGTCAGAAAGCTTGTTAAGGCCTAGAAAAAATACTTAACAAAGAAGCAAAGCGATGTGGTCCCCAGAGGGGGAGAAATTAAACCACCCATTTGCCGAAAGGCATTAGACAATGTCCTTGAAGAAACTGATCCGCTGTGCAGTTGTGACCCCGAAAGATAAAAAAGGATGGAAGGAAAAAAGGAAGGCATTGCTTTGCTGTGCGTCTCAGAACAGAAACTGCTGTGCTCTGTCCTGAGATGCTGCGGGAGACTCAGGCCATTTCACTGCAAGGACAGTCCACAGAGGAGAAAACGCAGGCAGGGGAGTGGGAAGGAGGCAGCGGGGGGGCGGGTACTTTAAGATTTAGCCCCCCCTCCCTGCCAGGTGCACGCGCTCTCCATCTTTAACAGGTGAGTGGTCTGATTTCAAGCCTGAGTCAGTCCCCCTCCTGCCTGGCGCCCCCCGTGGATCAGGGATGCAGAGGTTGTGTTGTAGGAAGAGTGATGGTCATTTGAAGACAGACTTAAAAGAGGAACAACGTTGGATCTGGAAAGACTAGAAGAATCTATCAGATTGTGAAATGATGAAAAGGTAGGAGAGCGGGAATACGCCACTTCCTCCCCTATGAGGCAGAAGATTATACGTCAGTGTTGCCATCAGGTCTGTGGCTTCCACGAAGGCAGAACCACATCCCGCCTTGCTCTCCACTGGAGCCCCAGCACCAAGGATCTTGTCGGTCACATAATAGGTGCTCAGGAAACACTGAAAAGAAAGGGATAAAAGCATCCAGTGAACCATGAGTTGAAGGTACCTTAAGAGGTGATGCTATGAACAAATTCACTTATTCTTTCTACAAATATGTATTGAGCGTTTTCCTGTGCAAGATACCATCTTCAAAGCCGATACGAGTTCATAACAAATGTGACATTGGGATGTGAAAGGGAGCGGAGGTGGGTGGTGTTTCTGGAAACACCTCTGCCCTTTTGAGGTGGAGTCGGGGAGAAGCCACGTGGTTCCTTCCTGGTTCTTTGGTCCCTCACGGTGGCCACGCATTGACTGACTTGCTTCTGAATCCCTTCCAGTCGGGTCACCTCTTGGGGGGGGGCGTGTCCTGGACCGAGCAAAGGTGGCTTCTCTGTTGGCCCCGGGGTCATCACGGTGTGAGTGACGTGACCCTCAAGCACATTCTTGCATCGGGGTGCTCCCAAATCCCTGTTCTCCCAGACGTGGTGAATCACCCCTGTGTCCCCAACCAGGGCCCACCCCCTGTGTGCCTGGAAATGGTCCTTCTTCAAATTCCTCTTCAACAGAGTGTGGTGTTTTTAGGGGAACGGACACCACTTGGTAGCACGAGTCTTCAGCATCCTCTGGTGCCATGCTCGTTGGCAAGAAAATGAAGTCGGTGTTTGGGAAACGTCAAGATACCATTGGACCTAGTGGCCTTGGCCATCACCCAGCAGCCTGTTGATGGCTTCGGCCCTGTTTTGGGGTCTGGATCTTTCAAGGGCATCAGTGGCGAGACGTGAGTTGGATTTCTCAGGGAGGGGAAGGCTCTGGCCATTGGAACGGCCTCATTTCAAGGCAGGAGTGAGTCAGGCGAGCTTGAAGTAGAAGGGACTTAAGGAAAGTAAATAGGGAGCAATGGAGGAGTCACTGGCGAACATCGCATTTGCTTCACCCTCAAAGCTTTGGTCATCTTTCCATCAGCTTGGATAATTGTGGGTTATGGTTTTGAGAAGTGAAAACCCAAATGTTCTGCTTTAGTGGCCTCCGATACAGTCTCTCTCTGGCAGCTGCACACCGTGGCTTTGGGCCTGGGGGCGTTGACTTTCCCTTGACACTTCCCAGATACTCACATTTTGTTTCTAATGTATTTGGTGAACTTCCCTTGTGTTCATCTCAGGATCTCACAGGGTGTAAGAAATGCACAATGTGAGCTACAGCAGGGTTGCCTTATGGCCCCTCACTCCCCATACCTGTTCTTGTCGTGTTTCTAGCTGTGGGTGTGCATAGGGTCATAACCCCTCCTTCTTCTGCAGCAATGGGGGACACTTTTGAAGGTATTAGATGACAGTATTGTTGAGTATAGCACTAGGCAGAATTCATACCCCAGGAAGTAGGAATTTAAAGTATTTGGCCTGTGAATTTATCTCATGCTATTTTTGTTCAGACTCATCCAAGGCATCTTTGTTTCATGTCTAATGAAATTATTCAGGCAGACGGAGTGACCCAGACAAAGAAAAATGTGCGCTAGTTGGGACAGCAAGACAGAGCCGCAAGCTCACAGAGAAGACCTTCCTACAGGACAGAGATGGGAAAATAATGAAGAAGATTGCGACCATGCATTTCCCTCGTGGGTGAAATGCCAAGTTGGGAAATAAAAGGGGGTGGGGGGAGAAAGAGGCAGGGAGAACCACCCAAAGGCAACAGCTGGGCCAGCCTGACCAGAGGAAATTATTTCAAGATCGCTCATGGCACAGTGTAGGGAGCTCACTGTGGATGATCTTTCGGCTTAATATCTTGCAAAAATGGTTCACTGACTCACAGCCTGAGTCCCCTGCACTTCCCTGGGTGTGGAGTAGCAGCTGGACAGCTTGCAAATCATTACCTAGTCGGCTTCTAGCCACTCAACTCTCCCAGTAACTGGCCAGTTCATTATTTTGTAGGTGTCCTTCTCTTCAACTAGTGTCTGTTGAAGACACTGCAATGTTTTCAGGATAAAAATAAATGATAATCAGGATTGGGAACAGTAGCTGATATGGGAAAGAACTTTCTAACTTGACACATGCTGTGGGAATGCACCATCTTGGTATGAGTGCTCGATTTGGGGAGGCCAGCAGATGGCCAGCTGGGACCTTCCACAGTCTGTTAGCGCCTGAAGGAATGTTCAACCCTGTTGCATTTTGGCCACCTCCTTAGTCACTGAGAGCAGCCAAACCCAGAGGTCTGAGGCTGGGGGAATTGGCCTGGACCTGTAGGTAAAGATGTTTTAAGTCAGACCCTTTTCTAAAAACACAGGAAGAAAATGGAAAAATGTGAACACGGGTTTGTGATGCTTCACGGGGTGTCTTGGGGAAAGCTAAGATGCAGTGAATATTTGTTGTATAAATAAATAAATGGCACCAGACACTGAGATTCCCTGGTCTTTACGACAACAGAACAGTACAGAAGAACTGGAGAAAATACTGAAGGTTCAGAAAAATTTCCCAACTCCTCTTCAGGGAGAGGATTGCCAAGTTCCAGGTGGGCCCTTTGAGTGGCCCGGCCGTGTGTCCAGTATTTTAACAGAGTCGTGTCCAGGAAGATTCCTGAAGGTGCAAGTTCCAGCCACACTGATTGCCTCCTCTAGTTCCTGGTTCTGGTTTCTATCAAGGATTCGGACACCCAATAATCACCTTTTACTTTTCCCTCAACGCCTCCTTTGCAGTACAGACTAACGATTACGTTTTGATTTGCAACTTCCTATTCTGAAGCAAGTGAACAGAAGGAAAAAACCAAAGTCTCTGTGACATTCTACAATGTCTAGCTCCCTAGAACAGGAATATTTTAGTCAAGTTCCCTGCTGGAATTGTTTAATGTAAATGCTTTAAAAGAAAGCAAGGTGGAGGCAATCCATAGGTGTGACTTCATAACATTTTAAAATTTCTCTTCGTAACACTATTAACAAAATTACCCAGCAGATATCAAGCTGGGAAGTGTTTGAAACAAATAGGACAGAACAAGAAGATTAATATTCCTAATATATAAGGAATTCATACAAATCAATAAGAAAAACATTAAGACCCAAAACAGATACCTGAGTAAAGGACAAACAGATCTCCAAAGAGGAAATGCAAATGGCAAATCAACAAAATCAAATACAACAAAACGTCCAGGCTCACTGGTTTTCAACAAAATGCAAATTGAAATAGCCAGGGCACATCATCTCCCCCATCAAATTAACAAAGATGCTAAGACGATGGTCCAGAAAAAGGTGCAGTCAGATAGAATGTTTTGTGCCACTCAGGCAAAGAACAGACTTTCTGGAAAACAGTTGGCCCGTACACATCAAGAGCCTTAAAATATGTGGATGCCATTTGACCCTAAAAGTCAGGTTCTAGAAATGTATCTTGAAGAGGTCCTCGGAAATGTGAGCCCTCGTTGGTGTGCAAAGACATTTGTAACAGACACGTGGTTTATTCAAACACTAATTACAATAGAGCTGAAATGCACCAAATTATGAGAACGGCTCAATAAGTATGGCTTTTCTGTTCCATGAAATATAGAGCCTTAAAAACGATGAGTGTGAAAAGTTTTTCTTGGCATGGAAAAACTCAGGATAGAACATGAATAGAAAAAACTAGGAAACTATCACCACATATGATTTCACCTATATTTTTTAAATGTTCCACATAGAACAGAAACCTCAGGCCACATCCTTTCTTGCCATGATGTGCTTTTTCAGAACCGTCGAGACTCTGAGCCTGGGTCATGCAGCCAGTTCCTGGATGCTGTGAATGATGCCTCCCCGATCCCCCAGGGAGGCTGCTGTCAGCCCTTTTTTTTCTTCTCAGAGGAATTCCAGCTCTGTTCACATAATGTGGGCAAAATCTTATGACAGACGCCAGGGCCCAGTCCCGTGGATCTCTTCATCAAAGTAGAGGTGGAAACAAATATTTCAGCCATATCATCCATTTTCCCTTATAAAAAAAAAACGTAAATAGGTATTTGAAATTCCACTTAAAAAAAAAAACAAAAACAAAACCACTTAGGATCAAAACAACCTTTCAAAACTAACTCTGGGGCCCCGTCCAGGGTCTTCTGCTTTCTCCTGGCATGGGGTGTTGTAACCCTGCACACGTTTCAGAGAATTTGCTCTGATCTGTCATCAGATTCTGTTTCCAGGAGGGGAAACCTAGGATATATCATTTCAGCCACAAGTTAATGTATTAAATTAAAAGAAATGGCATCTTTCCTTCTGGGTGTGAAAGGGTGGTATACCAGGGTTTGTGGGGTCAGACAGACGCGGCTTGTTTTGTTTTTTTTAAATAAATAATTGTATATATTTAGGGTCTACAGCATGATGTTTTGACACATATACACAGTGAAATGGTTACTGCAGTCGAGTGAATTAACATATTCATTCTCCTCCCAGAGTCACCTTTAGCGGGGGGTCAGAGCACCTGAGATCTACTCTCCTAACAGATTTTCGGGGTGCACTACAGCGTTCTTAACCACAGTCACCGCGCTGGAGTTGACATCTCCAGAGCTTATTCATCCTGCCTGACTGAACTCTGGACCCTTGGAATTACGGCTCTCTCGCTCACAGCTCTGTGAGCTTGGAGGTGATGTTTAATTCTTCTGAGCCTCAGTTTTCCCATTCGTAAAGACAGACAAAAACAATAGCTAACGTTCTGTGTATTAGTCCTGGGCTGAATGTCTCACATGTATTCACTCACCTCACCTCTCACCATCGCCCCGAGGTGGGCTGTGCGTGGAGCCCGGTGGCAAATGAGGAAACAGGCACAGATAAGCAGAATAGTCTGCTGTGATTCACACAGCTTGTTAAGTGGAAGAGCCTGGATTCTTGTTTAGGAAATGAGGCCCCAGAGCCTGTGTTCTTTTTTTTTTTTTTAAGATTTTTTGATGTGGACCATTTTTAAAGTCTTTATTGAGTTTGTTACAATATTGCTTCTGTTTTTTGTTTTGGGTTTTTGGCCCCAAGGCATGCGGGATCTTAGCTCCCATACCAGGGATCGAACCCTCACCCCCTGCATTGGAAGGCGAAGTCTTAACCACTGGACCGCCGGCGAAGTCCCAGAGAGCCTGTGTTCTTAACCGCCGTGCCCTGGCTTGTAGCATCTACCTCAAAGGATCCCCTGAGGATTAGGTGGAAGGTCATGTGACCCATTCCCCACTCACCCCCAATTCCAGACAATGATATCAGGGGAAGTCCCACCTTGGGAGGGAAATTAACACTCCTTCCCTTTGACTGAAAAGACTTTTGCTGATAAAAGCCCCCCTCCCCGTTTCACAGGTGAGGAAATGGAGGTCAGGAGAGTGGACTTGGCCATGGACACCTGCAAGTTGGCATCCTGTCCCAGTGATTCCTAATCATGGCTCTTTGCTTGGTGCCATGATGCCTCCTTGATTAGAGTAAATTGATAGTGCAAGAGAGACTTAAGGAAAAGATAGGATTTGAACAGTTCACTGATGAAAGCCTAGACTTAAATAGGAGGAGAGGAGAATAGGAATTTTAGGTTTGGAAATAAGAACATTCACTCATTCCCCTGCTTGATGATTCTATTAATATTGAGCATTTACTGGTTCCTGGGCTCTGTGCTAAATTTTTGAGAAACAGACACAAGGAGTCTTGCAAGGAGCTTCCAGACTAATGGGAGGGACATACAGATACCGCACAATACAACAAGTGATGTAGCAAAGCTTTGCATAGGTGCCATCAACCCAGAATCCACAGGAGTAATCTTGGAGGACTTCTTGGAGTAGGTGACATTGAAGCTTAATTTTTTAGGATGAATAGGAATTAGACAAGTGAGGGGCGATGGGAAAGACAGCACAGTCTGGAGGGCAGCATGCACAAAGGCCTAAGGCTGGAGAGAATGTTAGGTGTCCAGGGAACTACGAGGAAATTCATGTGTGTTAGACTGGAGAGGTAGATGGGGAAAAAAACGTGAAGGACCTTAAATATTAACAAATCAGATTTTATCCTGAAGACAGTAAGGAATGTCCAAAAGGAAGTAAGATGGTCAGATTTGCATACTATAAAGAATTCCTCTGGCAGAAATATAGAAAATAGATCAGAGATGACATTTGACTAAATATGGCACAGTATATATTCCTTCACAAAACCCGTGGACGTGATAATAACATAAATTAAAAAGGCATCAATGGAAACTAATATGATGTTATCTGTCAAACATACCTCAATAAAAAAAGAAAGGCATCAATCCACAAGTTCTAAGGTGGCGGAAGCAGATAAGACGGGTCAACATGGTTCTACCACCTCTCAAGTGGAGGGATGAGCAATACCTGACTTAGCAGACAAAGCTGGACCCCCACCCCTGCAGGATGGGAACCAGTGGGAGCCAACCAGAAAGCAGATGGTTCACTTTGAAGA
Source organism: Physeter macrocephalus (assembly GCF_002837175.3). Taxonomy (NCBI): domain Eukaryota; kingdom Metazoa; phylum Chordata; class Mammalia; order Artiodactyla; family Physeteridae; genus Physeter; species Physeter macrocephalus. The sequence continues at coordinate 45,074,941 of NC_041227.1, read as the reverse complement.
ATCTTTGAAAGGCTCAGGCATCAAGGTGCCGGGTACCTATGAAGGCGCAGACTTGAGGAAGGTCTGGAAACAGAAGACTCAGCTGGTTCTTTGTCAGAACAATGATGTAACCTTGTAAATATCCTCACCTCCCACACCACGCAGTCAGGAAACCAGCCCCACCCCAGCCCCAGCAGAGAACCGAGGGCACCTTCTCTGAGATGACCCTGAGACGTTCTGACTCAGGTATCAGCTGAGCTGAGGGTGCTGGATGTGGCCCCGTATTGCAGCAACGGGGGGTAAGTGAAAATCTGCATACTGAATGGCCAGATTCCTGCTTGCACTCAGCAATGGGAGCCAGACCTATACGCTCCAGACAGGAAGTTGGAGTGGGGGAGCCTTTGGGGAAACTCATCAGCTAAAAGACCTACAGTATAATGTGGACATTGGAGGTCCCCTGAGAATTTGCTAGATCCCTGCCTGGTCAGTCTGCACTGAAGCCCAGAAGGAGACAGCCTCTTCCTCCCCAGAAACAGGGCTTTCCATCAGCACTTCAGTGCCTTACTCAGATATGAATGAACAACAGGGGGTCATCAGACGTCCAAAGGGGAAAGTCAGCAACCAAAGTGAGAAAGTAGGACAGAAAGGAATTTGATGGACAGAGAGAGTGTGGAACACATATGAAATATCCAGAAAATGGTGAGTGATAGTCTTGAATGTAAGAGAATTTATTGCACCCATGGAACAAGAACAGCAGGCTATAAAAAGGGACATTCAGAGAACATAAAAGAAATCCTGGAAATAAAAACATCTAATAGCAAAAGCAAAAAGTTCAACAAAAGAGTAGTAACATACAGTTGAGTAAATCTCCCAGAAAGTAGAATAAAACAAAAGTGGAATGGAATAAAGTAGAGGGAAAATTTTTTTAAAATCAGGGAATGGGTCTATGAAATCTAAAACCCAGATCAACAAGAGTTATAGAAATAAAACAGAGAATATGGAAAAGAAAGGAGAAGAAATTATCAAATAAAAAATACAAGAAAATATCCAACTCACAGGTGGGAGTTGCCCACTTTGAAAGGACCCGTTGAGTGTCCATTACAGTGGATTTAAAAAGACCCTCATCTCTAAATACCATTCCCCTTTAAAAGAACCAGAGATCCTTGAGGAAGTGGTTGATTGTAGATCTGGGGTAGGAAATATACAAGATGGAACTTGGGTCAAACCAGACAGCAAAGCAGTCATCGAAATCTGGGTCACGTCGATAGGACCCAGGAGCCACTTTGGAGAGGTTTCCACTGGCCAAGGATGCGATGACTTGAGCCTCACTTAGAATAAGGACTGCACACATCAAACCACAAGTCCATCATGACACTTAAAAGGAGAACTCATTGGGTCACTTTTGGAAGATGCTAGGGAGCCAACTCCTTATGTTGAAAGCTGGTAAATAACAAGAAAGAATCAAGCATTTATGTTGTCTTCCTTGTAAAACTGTACCTCGGGTAACCAAACAATTGATGAGAGAAGGGTTCTCTATAAAACTATTTCAGCTAATAAACAAAAAAAGGAAGGGAAAGAATGAGAACTTCACCGTTGCATTTCCTAGTGAAATTCAGGATCCAGGTAAGATCAGTGGATGTCACTGACAACACAAAAAGAGTGACACAAAGAGTGACGTGTGCCTCCCAATAGAAGTACACACCACGGCCTGTTGGCACCAACCAGACAGTAAAAGGCCAGTCTCTCCTTTTCCCGGCTCCCTAAGACAGAAGAGAAAACTTTAGGCTGAGGCTGAGTTTATTACCCAGTTTGCACAGGGACTGGGGATCTGGCATAAAGGCTTTTGCAGGTGATTGATTTAATCATTTAAATGAGTACTCTGGTGCCTCCAAGCAAAAGTCCCTGAACCTCTGCCTAGAAGGGATATTGGAGGTTTAACCCAGCTGTCCATCCATCAGGTGGGACAACGCTGCAGCCCCTCAGGACCCCATGGAGAGGGATGTGAAGGAGCCTTGCTCGGGGTGGCATAGTCAAAGCTGCTCACCTTTGCTACCTGTCCGCGCCCCCCACCCCCCCAGGAAGCAGTGAGCCAAGCTCCTTATGCAGCGCCTCTGTCCACTTCTGCAGCTTTTAGAGAAGGCTGGGCTCAGAGAAGTGACCTCAAGTCCTCCTGTTGTCTTAGCTTGGATTCCTCCAACGGCTGAGTGTAAACCAGGGCTTGGGTGTAGGAGCTGAGCCCAGGAAGCAGGGTGACAGAGGGAGGAAGGGAAACAGGAGCATCAGTGCAGGATGCATCAGGGGTCCAGTCACTGTGGGCAGCGGGACCTCCGGGATGACCCTCCAAGGGAGGAGGGTCATCCACCCATCACTTCCTCCATCGGCTGAGAGTCTTCGGGATGCTCACTCTCTGACCCTCTGGTTGGTCCCACTGAGCCCACTCTCTGGCCAGAGACCTCTTGCAGACGGGGGGACATGGGACACTGCCTACCTGGAGGGAACTGCCTGCAGGTGACCTCCACGGTGAGTCAAGGTCAGCAGAGCCAAACTTCCTGGCTCCTGTGCTGTGCTTGTAAGCACTACACTGAATTGGTCTTGGGGTCTTTTATAAGGTGTAGACCTGGAGCTCGGGGAGAGAGGACAGGCTGACATGGCTGAACTTGCTTAAGGCCAGTAGGTGATGACTTGCAGGTGTCACACATCAGGGGAGCAGGTGCGTAGGTAGCTAAGGCTGTGCGTGGGTGCCTCTGGCATGATGCACCCCAGAAAGAATCGGGGATACTCTTCTGCTCCATGTGCTGGCTCCAGGACCTGGCTTCTGACCTGGGTAGTCCCCCCGAGTTTGGCATCTTTGGCAGTCATCTCTTAGATGGGGAAGTTCTGCCCCTTGCCTGGCAGCTTTGGTGAAATGTTTCTGGCAGTTCTCAGCCTTGGCAACAGATTACGATCACCTGGGGGCTTTTCAAAAGACGGATGCCGCTGTCCCGTCCCCAGAGTGACAGAAGGAAGTAATTGGTCTGAGGTGAGTGCTGGCGTGGGGAGCTTTTAATGCCCCCCCCCACCCCAGGTGTTTCTAATGAACGGCCACAGCTTATGAGAAAGTTCTAAAAGCTTAAGCAGGAAGTCCCTTTTGCAAGCAAGTATTATTTTTGCAATCAAGAAGGAATTTCTCACTTCTTTATGAACCCCACCCACTAAGCGGGGTGGCGGGCGGGGATGGGGTGGGTGGGGTGGGGAGAAGGAGACTCAGCAGAGGCATGTGTGAGCAAGTCCCTTTTTCCTGCAGGCCATTGGTAGAATCTGGGAGTTCCTACATGAAATTGATTAGTGATTGATAAGTGATTTGGAGAGGTTCACCATTCAGAAGCTCCTGTCTCTGTCACCTCGTGGCCGTAAAAGCCTGTTTACTTTCTGCTGTGCCTCTTCAACTCCCAAGCTTGGTTTCCACATCTCTAAAATGAGGATGTGCACGCTGCCCGAGAAAACGCACATAAACTGTGTGCCGAGCATGCGCAGGGCAGACGCGGGCAGCCCCCGCCCCGCGTGCAGCTGGACGGACCGAGGGTGGTGCTGTGTTCTCGGCCACAGTGAAGCGGCGTGAGTGGCGCAGGGGATGTTCGTTCCTCTGTGTGGGACCGGGCAGCCAGATGCCATGCCAAGGAGACATTTGAGGAACCAAACTCGGGAGGGAAGATCGCCCTTCCTCCAGCTTTTCCTGCTCCACCCACTCAGCCCCAACTGCAGAAGCTGGAAGCCAACAGCAGTTCGAGTGCGATGTGATAAAAGACCTCCAGTCGGCCTGAAGGAGGTGGCTGGCTGTGGTCGGTTGCACAGAGGCACTTACACACTTTTAGGGTGCTTTCCCTCCCCAAGAGCAGTGAAGCAGGAGCCCCCAGAGGTGGGAGGGATTTCCTGGGTGTCAGCAGCAGGAGGGTTTGCAGAATTGTTACCTCTGCTCCCAGGGTTTGCTTTCTGACTTGCTGTGGGCACTGAACGGTCTTGGCCTTCCAGAACCCCGTGTGCTGTTATGCACAAGCCAGGATCATCCAGAGCTTGAGCAGAGCGGGGCAGTCAGGGAAGCAGGCATCCTGCGATGTACAGAGGCCGGTGTATTCCGAGACATCCCTGTCTGGCTCCCACGGTCGGTCGGTCAGTTCTGTAGACGTTGGGGGTGCCAGGTCCTGATGGTACCATCAGGATTTGAAGCCACTTCTCTCTGGGGAGCCTACTGTTTAGTGCAGGACACATGTCCAAGGGTTCATTTCTATGCACCGTGATGCAGGATGTGTTAGAGGTCACGCCGGAGCCTGGAGCGGGGTGGGGGGATGTGCAGAAAAGGCGTTTGTCCAACAAGGAGTCTTGCCTGAGATGAGTTTAAAGGAGCAGAAGTTATAGTATGAAAAGGCAGGAAGAAATCCTTAATGGTGGAGCGGACCACATCAGCCCTGGCAGAGTGGGGAGGAAGAGTGTGATGTGACAGAGGAAGTGCACACAGACGGGCGTGGATGGGGCAACAGGGGCAAGGGTTTGGGAGGTGGCGGGGTGACAAGAGATAAAGCGGGGAGAGCGGGCGGAGACCAGACACCCAAGATCTTTTACTGGATCAGAGTCTAGACTTCACTCTGTGAGCGATGGAGGCGAGGAAAGACTTTCTTGCTCTCCAACTTTTTATTGTGAAACTTCCAAACCTGCAGAAGCGTTGAAAGACTAGTACAATAAATAACTGGACACCCTACACAGGGATTCCCAAATTGTTAACATCTGCCCATTGGCCTTCCTCTGTATTATGTTTCTCAGATTCTTTGAAAGCAGATTACAGACGTCATGACTAAATACTTGAACGTGGGTCTCTAGGAGGAACGCGCGTTCGTTTTCCTACACGACCCCGATGCCATTACACACCCAAGGACTGAACTTTGATGGTACGTTGGATGTGTTATCTGACGTCCATAGTTAACTTTGCATCCATAGTTAACATCCGGTCCATAGTTAACTTTCCTCCATTTCCCCCAAAATGAGCCTGACAGCTCTTCTGTTCTTTAAGTAGAGTCTGATCAGGGAGCCATGGTGCATCTGGGGATGTGGCTCTCAAGTCTCCTTCAACGGGGAACGGCCCCCAACTTCTTCTTGTGTTTGGTTTTTCCTGGTTAACGTTTGTTGAGGGGAGAGTGCAGGCCACTCGTGTATAGACTGTCCCCCAGTCTGGACCTGTGTGATCGTTCACTCATAATTAGACAAGGGTTAGACATTTTTGGCCAAAGCACCGCGTGGAGAGGCGTGGCCTTCCCGTTGCCTCACCGCAGGAGGCTCGTGGTGCCAGCGTGTCCCCACATTGCCCGGCTGAGTCCTTCTCTTGGTGTCACCAGGCCCCTCCATTGTGCAGACACGTCGTACCCTTCACATCTAAGGGTGGGTCTGCAGCTCTGTCCTTCCTTCTCCATTTGCAGATTGGCATCCTCTCAGGAAAACCCCCCACACCCCACTTTTAAAAAATCATCACTTTAGACAAAGGATTCATTTTATATTCAATGTGTTAGTGCCAGTGTTAATCCATTAACACGCTTATGCTTGTGAATGCCCAGATTGTCGCAAACTGGGCCCCTGGGAGACCCTTCAAGCCAGCTCCTGGGTCCTCATGGGTCCCCGTTTGATTGAGCACTTCCGGGATTTCTACCTAAGTTGGTACTTTCGTGGCCCAGACTTGGAATTAACCTCTTCTCTGAGGAGCCCTGGTTCCTTTTCGTGAGGAATCATCATTAGAAACGATGGTTTGGGCACCGACTGTGCTCCATGACTACAGAAATGTCATGGCTTCCAGGTCTTTGGGTAGAGAGTGTGAGGAAATGTATATGTTCTAAAACTTACAAGTTTATGCCAGTAATACCAATTCATCACAAGGTTCTTCCCCCCACTTCGGTTCCCAAATATATTAACACATTCATTTATTTGCTGCATCCTACAATATCCACAAAGTCGTTCACAGATTACTATACCAATAACACCACCACCACCAGATTTACTCAGTGAGAGGTAAGATTTCTTTGCAGTTATTTTCCTCTTTAGAATATATTCCACCAAGGGTGTACAGTCCAAGTACCTGAATTTATTATTTGTGTGTGCAGTTTATAAATGTGTACAAATAGATTCATCTGTATATAATTAGAGTTCACTTTTTCATCTTCAGTTTTACTTTTTGGAAATGTAAGAAATGTACATTTCAAAAGTCAGTACTTAGGAAATTGTTTATGTAGCCAGTCTCCGAGGGATGGGCATTTGGTTGGTTCCAATATTTCGCTCTTGCAAATAATGCCACGGAGCGTTACTTCAATTCATGAACGTGCGTCGTCCAGGTAAACTCCTAAAAAGGGGGTTGCGCGCTGATGGACAGAGGCACGTGTGATTTTGTGAGGTGTTGCCACGTTACCTTCCGTCCGGCTGCACCATCTGAGTTTTCAGGAGGTTCTGTTGGACAGTGGGTTTGAGAGGAAATGAAGTCAGACATAGGAGGTCCCCATGGCCGTCCAGGCAAGTGATGGTTCAGGGTCTGAACTGTGACAGTGGGACTGGGTTGGGGATGGGGGCCGACTGAGGGCTTTAGCTCTTGATTGGTTGCGGGTGGCAAGGGAATAAAAAGAACAGAAGGACAAGGGAATGAAGACTCCCAGGTGTTTGGGCTGAGGTCCACACTGAGGCAGGAAACAGGAGGAGGAAGATGTGTGCATCTGTGTGGACCTGTATGTGTGTCTGTACGTGTATGCGTGTGTGTGTGTGCATCTGTGCATGTGTGTGTGTGTGTGTGAGCCTGTCTGTGTGTGTGCATGCACACATGTGCACGTGAGTTTGGGGTAGAGACGTGCAGAGCCTGGAGCATGCATGGTACAGCTGGCAGCAATAAGCCCCTGGTACGAAGAGGGCCCTGAAAACATCGATTATGGTTGAGACCAGTCCATGTACCACCTAGTGTCCCCAACCTCTGGGCGCACAGGAAAAATGGTACGTTTATTTTACTTTCCTCAGATGCACACATGGACCCACTGCTTTAAATTTACAGGTTCTTCACCCAAAAGGGCGTCTGGAGGTTGAGGAAAAATATAGTGAGCACATTATGTAAAAATGTTGGGGCTTCCCTGGTGGCGCAGTGGTTGCGCGTCCGCCTGCCGATGCAGGGGAACCGGGTTCGCGCCCCGGTCTGGGAGGATCCCACATGCCGCGGAGCGGCTGGGCCCGTGAGCCATGGCCGCTGAGCCTGCGCGTCCGGAGCCTGTGCTCCGCAACGGGAGAGGCCACAACAGAGGGAGGTCCGCATACCCCCCAAAAAAAAAATAAATAAGTAAAGGAACTTGGGCTTCCCTGGTGGCACAGTGGTTGAGAGTCCGCCTGCCAATGCAAGGGACACGGGTTCGTGCCCCGGTCCGGGAAGATCCCACATGCCGACTACATGGAGGGGAGGGGCAAGGCTGGCAAGGTGGATGGTGAGAGTGAGAGTGGTGAGAGACAGGGTTGGGGAGGGAGGTGTGGACTGGACCCCAAAGGCCTTGGGGCCATACTGTGGGTTTGGCTGCGATTCTAAGTGTCATAAGAAGCCACTGGTGGGTTTTGAGTTTGGTGACATGATGTGATTTGTAGCTTAAAAAGCTAACTCCGGGGCTTCCCTGGTGGAGCAGTGGTTGAGAGTCCACCTGCCGGTGCAAGGGACGCGGGTTCGTGTCCCGGTCCGCGAAGATGCCACATGCCGCGGAGCTGCTGGGCCCGTGAGCCATGGCCGCTGAGCCTGCGCGTCCGGAGCCTGTGCTCCGCAACGGGAGAGACCACAGCGGTGGAGAGGCCCGCGTACCGAAAAAAAAAAAAAAAAAAAAAGAGTAAAGGGACTTGATGTTTCCCAGACCACACGTGGTTTCACAGCCCCCTTGCGGGCAGGAGGATGCCCACTGGTCCCAGTATGAAGCATGATGACTCTGGTTATGAAACAAGCTGCTGGCAGAGGGCCTCGTGGGCAGTTCCTGTGGTGCTCCTGTCTGGCAGAGACCTGTCCTTGTCCTTGTCCCCTGACTGGCCTGTCCTGGGCTGACCCAAGGGTGGTAAAGTGTTTGCCGGAGGCTGGGAGCACTCAGAGGCGGTGGGGGTCATTTCAGGGATGTACTCCTCGGGGACCTACACAGGCTCCCTGGAAAGGAGCCCTTATCTTCCACCAGGAAGTGTGTCTTCACGTTCCGCGTAGTTGATGTTTGGCTAAAGGTGGGGCCCCCTGTGTTCATGCACAACTTCACAGTGGACGAATCCCACTTTTAGAAGCTTGTCAACAATTCTGCCCTCCGCACACACGTCAGCTAGCGTATTTGCAGGGACACATCAGGGATCCGCATTGCCGTCCTCCTCATATTTGAATTACTCAAATAATTGAGAAATTCCTTCAAGCACCAATTCAACAACGATAACTTGGTTTATCGTTTACTTTGGTTTTCACTGATTCGAGTGCAATCTTTCTAAAATCTTTCTCACCTCCTCACCCTGCCTAGCGCACGTGATGTAGTCATTTCTTAATAACTCAGTAGAATTAAGAGAGAATTCGCCTGGCCTGGTTGTGATGATTGCAGGTTCTGTCTGCTCTCTTCAGGGTTGGCTGCCAGCTGCTACCTCTGCTGCTGACAGCTCTTTTCACACCCGTATAACCTAGTCACCCTCCTTTCTGTTTGCTGAGTTGAACATGTAGTGGACTTGGACACAGTGACCCATTCTCTGTAGCGTTAATACTCTGCGTTGAAGAGGAGTCCTGAGGCCCTGAGAGACTTCTCCAAAATGAGTGCCTGACCAGGCTTCCTGGCACCACTAGCAAGGGCTGAGGACTTCTCCCTGAGAGCGAGGAAGGGCAGGAAGTTCTACGTCTGGATGGTGGAGTCTTACCTCTGCACTGGCCTACAGATGTTCATTTTCCTCGAAGTGATAAAACCTCCAATACAACTGACCCAAAAGAGGCTTCCAGTTTAATCAAGGCTGTGAATTCTCTCCTTTGAGGGGATGGGGGCAGTCCTCAGTCTGTCTCTGGGAGGCAGAAGAGCAGAGAATGGCTTCTGAGTTCACATCTACGAATGGAGCTGTTACCTGCCTCGCCCAGATGGTGAGCGTAGAAGGGTTTTACCGGAGTCACACGGCTACTACCACAAAATACCCTTATTTACACTTTGGGGCTATTTTAAACGTATGAAAGATGAGGTATGGTTTTCCAATTGTGATTTTTCTCAGCTACAGCAAGTGTGGGACGTTTTCTTTCCATCTTCAAGTTCCCCCTCCCCTCCTCCAGGGCTTCTTTTACCCACCTCTACCCCCAAAGAATTTTAGAAGGAAATATAGTGCTGTTTGAAAAAATCTGAAATAGGGTCCCCCCTGGAGGGTTGTAATCACCAACAGCCAGAGTCTCACTTCTCTGGAGGTCACCCAATGTAGGAAGAGGTGTGAACCATGTGGACAAAAGCAAACAAGTCTGCCGTCCCCCGCTAATCTCACCTTTACTTCCATAATCACCGAGAAAGGAATCCAGGGGCTGGGGTGTGAAGCTGACTCATAGGAAGCTGCCGACATTTGACCACTTTTTTTTTTTTTTTTTTTTTTTTTTTTTTTTTTTTGGTGGTATGCGG
>NC_041227.1:45044950-45065188 GCF_002837175.3 Physeter macrocephalus | reverse complement strand
GTGGGATCCTCCCAGACCGGGGCGCGAACCCGGTTCCCCTGCATCGGCAGGCGGACGCGCAACCACTGCGCCACCAGGGAAGCCCCCATTGACCACTTTTAACACCAAAAAAATGCCAGTTTCCAGTGGTTTCACCTAGTGATTTCCAGGAGAAGAGAATCATCCTTATTGTTCAAGGTTATTCAAGCAGTATTGCAAGATAATGCTGCACCTCTCATCTTTATGGTGAAAAAATCTAGGAAATAAACGTAGGGAGTGCTGTGTATCCTTATTGTTCAGGGTTATTCAAGCAGTATTGCAAGATAATGCTGCACCTCTCATTTTTATGGTGAAAAAATCTAGGAAATAAACGTAGGGAGTGCTGTGTAAATGAATGCAAAGGTAATAAGCACACACAGCATCTCCACTACTCTGTTTTCCCCCATATCCAGTAGATACCGTTCTTTCTTGAGTCTGGTTCAGTCCAGGATGGAGACACACGTCCATGTGGAAGTTGGGAATTGAACTTGGATTTATTTTGTCATTTTAATATGCTGTCCCCTTTACTTGACAGTGAGTTTCCATGAGCACCGTCTTCGATGTACCGCTGATCTGCTAAATAAATACTGCCCTGGGCTGGCGGAGCCTATAGACAGTGCCTTGCGGAGGCTCATAAATGTGCCTTCCCAGGAGCGCTGCCCGGCAGTCACTCCGTCTTTATTTCCCACTGACCCCTAAAAGGCATCACCTGTGTGGCTGGTGACCACCTTGTCATCTGATTTGAAGTTAGGTCCCCCTAAAGCAGGGGGAATCTCGTCACAGTCCATCTCTCATGTTTAATCCAGAGCTGCAGTGGGGAAGCCTGTCTGCACAGCTTAGAGAAAGAAACCTGGTCCTGTGATTAAACAGATGCGAGATGAAGGCATTGCTGTGCTGCTGGCTGCGGGAAGGCATTCCCTGGGGGCCCTGGGGTCCGAGGCCCAGGGGGAGGGGCTGTGCTTGGTCTCTTCCTCCCCACCCCACCCACCCTGCCGTGTCCTTTGCTCTAAGCTTCAGTTAGGCTCTTGCTGGGGTAAAGCCTGTCCCTGGTCGGGGTCCTGGGGCTCTCAGCTCTGGGGCGTGGGTTTTCTCCGGATGTGGCAAAGACATCATGGGCTTTCCGGGCTCATCGAAGAAGAGAGGACAGAGGCTGAAAGCAGAGGGGACAGAATGTCTAAAGACAGTCCTCCCTCGGCTCCCCACTCAGGAGGTCCTGTCTCCAACCAGACAAGGGGGCCCAGTGTCCAAAGAAAGAAACCAGAGGAAGGAGGGGAATGGGGAGAGAAGGAGGAAAAGGAGAGGGGGCAGGAAGGAGTGGGGGGTGAGGGGAGAGGGACGTGGAGGTTGGAGGGGAAGGAGAGGTGAAGGCTACTCTCCCAGGTGATTTGTATAGAAATTAAAAACAGACCCTGGCCTATAGGGTTTCCGCAGCCTTCATGAAGAGCGTTAATGGGGAAAATAGGGCAGAAAAATGCAGCTGATCCATGGTAGGCAGCCCTGCTCCCTTGAGAGCCCCCTACCCCAGCCTGTGACCGTACACACATATGCCTGCACACGTGCACAGGCGTGGATGCGCACTCACGGGGACACGCGTGCACACGCGCAGCCGTGATCACGCCCTGCCCCATCCCTCCTGTTTTGAGTCTTGGCCTCTGCCCTTGACTCTGACCCTGGTCCAGAGGTGGGGTCTCCACAAGGTCCTGTCCCTTACCCGCTGCCTCCCCTCAGGACCCCGCCGGTCAGCTACCTCTGCCAGGATACGGGGCACACCACGGGCTTTAGGGTCAGGGCAGAGCAGCCTTTATACACCCGTGAAGGTTTTAACCGGCTGGTCAGCTGACAAAAAGGGAGTGTTGACACGAGTCTGGTGAGGCCTTGGGTTTTGCCCTTGGCTCAGCTCCCATGGGGCATCCCAAGGTCATCGTGGGAACCTCCGAGGAGGGACGGAAAGTGCAGGGACTTTGTTAGGGCAAAGCCTGTAAGGAGGGGATCTGGGGAGGCAGGGGGTCAGCCTGAAGGAGGTGGGGGAGGAAGGCTTGCGGGAACCTCCAGGAGGGCTGCGGCCTAGGAAAGGTTCCTCGGGGCCATCAGGGAATTACCGAGCCAAAGCCGGCCCTCAGGGGCACCCCATGTCTCCCAGGGACAGGCCTGCCTTAGTGACCCTGCTGATGTGGCCGTGCATCCTGCCCCCCGCCCCGCAGTCAGCGGGCGAGGTAGGTCGGGAGCTACTGGCCAGGTGCGCGGCCCCAAAGCAAACAGAAGTCGGCTGATACTGAGCCCCAAGGAAAAAGCAGTTACCTGCTCTCTTTCATACTGACTTGAAACAGAAAATCAACAATTCAAGAAAGATGTTCACGTAAAAACATAATTTTAGTCAAATAATCATTTGCTAACAAGGTGTTTACTCCATCTGAATTCGGTGCGGAGGGCAGTCTCTGCACCGCCAGCTGGGCAACATGCAGGCCCCCTGTTCCCAGCACCGAGAAACGCCAGGATGGCAAGCTGAGTCAGGGGGCAGTTGGCCTGGAGGTACGGAGGACTTGCTGGCTGGCGAGGGGGGCTTTAAACATTGCACAGCGTTGTAGAATCATTTTGTTTTAGGGTCTTTAAAACTTGGGTTCTAATCCTATCGGTTTCAGATCAGTTGAATGACCCTGTCTGAGGGGAGAGGCTTTGTCATCCTAGCTTCCCTGACGACCTAAATGCCCCTCTCCCCCGGCATTGGGCTGGGGTCAGCAAAAGGCATTGATGGGATGATGGGAGGTCAAGGTCTTCCCATTGAGGCCAAGGAAACATCCACAGAAACACAGCACTTAGCAAACGCCAACCCCCAAAGCAGGTAGTGTGAGAAGAGTCATGGTCACCTGACATCATTCTCACGAAATCAAACAGGTGTATATGTAATCTTAAGGATCATCCTGATAAACAAGGGAAAATTTCAGAGTTAAAAAAAGCGCCCCGTCAATCACAGAAGGCAAGATGGTGCCTGACTATTTTTAGTCTGTGGTTGCTCTTTTCCCAAGACCATCTTTAAGTTTGCCCATCTAGCTTTCTCTGCTGCCCACAATAATTCAGGTAGAGGCAGATGACCCCATGGAGAATACCAGGCTGAAATCCGATTCCAATACTGCATGCATATCTCAGGCCCCAAGACATTCATAAGTGAAGGAAAAATGTCAGCAACAAAAGTGAAAGGAAGTCTTCTGTCAGGAACAGGGTCTCTCGTCCGACTGGGTAAATGTTACTGCAAAGACCCGTTCAGCTCTGCCGACCCCCGTAATAGGGGGAATGATTTGCCAGTTCTTAGTAGCCAGATGCATTATTGAGCCTGTGTTCACCAAAGCATCGTAAAACACTGATTTCGTGCTGCAAATTGCAAGAAGTATAAATCCCTGTGAATGTTTCAAGCTTTCAGTGAATTTTCTTTAAATGGTGGTGGTTGTAATTCTCTGTATCTTAACTAACCTTAAGACTACAGTTCCATTCTTCAGGTAGCTCCAGTTAAAATGTAGATATTTTATCCAGTGCAAGAATCTCAGGATTCTAATCGGAAGTCCTGCCACTCAGGATTTAATGGCATATGGGCTTCCTCCATGGTGTGTCATCTGGAGGTATTTTAAGTTATGTGTGTGGCAGTATGCCCCCCAAATTTTATTAGTAGATTAATGACACATAACTAAATCCTTATACAGAAAACATTTATATTTTATTTTTAGACTTTGGGAGTTGAAAGTGGGTCAAATCCCAGAGAGCTCTTACACAAACTAATGAGGTTACAAAATCCAGATCCTCAGAAATCATGCTTTTGCAGTGATTTTAATGAATTTTCCAGAGGGAACGCACCAAGAGTTTTCCTTTGAATCAGGCAGTGAACAAAGTTAGGTCACTTTAGGTAAATTTTCTCTAATATGCAGAGTATTAAACTTGCATCTGCATATCTTTGATTCTTTTTTCAATCACAACTGTTGGTTTTCTTCTTTGAAAAGCACAATAAAGGTGAAGCACTCAAATTTTTCTGCTGTCTTGTGGGAGGTGGATGTGGAGCTTGGTGAGAGTGACTTAGTAGAGACTTCTCTCTTGCTTTAAACTAAAAGGTATATTTATAGAAAATTTGAGGTATGATAAAACCAACAGATCAGGAGATGACTGCTATTGAGCACACAGTTTGGTTCTCACAGTTCCCCAGAGAAGGGGCCATGCCAGGCTCACAGGGCCACATGGGGAAGCACCAGGGTGGGTCAGGAGTCAGAGGGTGAGGGGGGTCTGTGGACAAAGCCTTTATTGTGGTCTCCACAGGAAGGAACAGAAGAGACAGAGTGGGCAGCCTCAGGCTTGGCCTGTTTGGTTAGTCTCAGCAGGCTCTGGGGTGTAGTGACTGTCCTGGTTGTCTGGTACCTGGCCCTGGGTTCCAGATTAGGGCAGGTGGATAGTGGCCTGGAGGGTAAGAGCTCCACAAAGGAGGTGGTTGGCGTGTGAGCTCTGGATCGATTGGCTCGCATTTGAATAGTGTGCTCAGTTTTACTATTTATTACCCACGCATTTGCTCTAGGAGTTGGCTGACTCTGCGAGAGACCCTACCTCCTGGCCCAGCAAGGCCCTAGATGGCAGCCCATTAGCATTCAGAAAGTAAAAGACGTGATTCATGCATATCTCCAAGCTGAAATTCCAGTGGTTCATCAAACAAGAGGAGTGAGGATTTAGAGCTACATTTGTGTTCACAGAAACCCCCATATAAGGGAAATTTTCATGGGCATTAAAACAAAGAAATCACAGAACTTTATTTTCCCATGGAAGCCGGCAAACCTGGTGTTCATCAGCCTCTGCTGGTCACTCAGTTGAGAGGCCTGGGTGGCTCCGCCAGCTTTGAGAGAAGGGGGTACAGGGTTGAGCTCCAGTGCACAGGGTTGGGGGGGGGAAACAAATGAGTAAACATTTTCCAGGTGGCCTCAGCCCAAGAAGGTTTACACTGCAGGAATAACATTTCAATTGCTGGATGAGATGGAGAGTATTGTAGAGCTGCAGCCTGTACTGTTGGCTTTGGGGATGAATGACCTTTTTGGGGAGAACTTGCCATTTACTTAGGAAGAGGGAAGGTGGCTGTCCATGGTTCCTACCACGTGGCTTCCTGCCCACCCTGCTCCTTCTCCCCCTGCACACCTTGCACGAGCTGCACAGCTGCCTCTTGGTGGTTATTTGTTCTTGGCTAATTACAGAATGAAGGGATTTTACAGTCCTTACAGCTAAGAACCCACCTTTTCCCTCTTTTCTTAGAAAAAATGGAGCTCATGCCTAATTAGAGAGTCCTGTAGACAGGGAATCGACAACACGGATGCCCACGTGGAGGGAAGGAACCCCTTCCCTTTGGGCCGACAGCATGCAGTGATTTCATTTTTTGTTTCAGAGGCTACATAACAACCCAGAGTTCCCTTGGCCACAGCCAAGAGTCCCCTTTCCTTTGCCTTGCCACTCACTCTGGGGTACTCAGCGCATCTTTCAACAGGTACTTTGTGATCAACTGATCCAGTGACTCTGGCATTGGATTCTGCCCAAATGACTACAAAATGACCGTCCCTCTGTATTTGGGGACAGTCTGTAATGGAGAGAGAACAGAATTCCACACCATGCAAGTCCAGGTGCAGATCCTGGCTGAGCCACATACCAGCTGGACACATTTGGGCCACTTCCTCACCTTCCCAATACCAGAATTTCCTCCTCTGTAACATGGGCCCGCCAGCACCATCTGCCTGCAACAGGAGGGTCGGATGGTACTGTTTGTGAAAGCCCTCGAGGGGGCAGACTTGTTTTTCTTTCTTTCTTTTCTTTTACCATTCACTTTATTT
The DNA here is from genome assembly GCF_002837175.3 of Physeter macrocephalus. NCBI lineage: Eukaryota > Metazoa > Chordata > Mammalia > Artiodactyla > Physeteridae > Physeter > Physeter macrocephalus. The sequence continues at coordinate 45,059,330 of NC_041227.1, read as the reverse complement.
ATTTTATTTTTTAATTAGTTTTTATTGGAGTATAGTTGATTTACAATGTTGTGTTAGTTTCAGCTGTACAGCAAAGTGAATCAGTTATACATATACAAATATCCCCTCTTTTTTAGATTCTTTTCCCATAAAGGTCATTACAGAGTATTGAGTAGAGTTCCCTGTGCTACACAGTAGGTCCTTATTAGTTATCTATTTTATATATAGTAGTGTGTACATGTCAATCCTAATCTCCCAATTTATCTCTCCCCCCACTTTCCCCCTTGGTAACCATAAGTTTGTTTTCTCCATCTGTGACTCTATTTCTGTTTTGTAAGTAAGTTCATTTTGTTTTTCACATCTTTTTAATATTTCTACATCAAACAACACAAAAGTATTTTGATTAAGAAAGGCACTTATTGTCACCATTTATTTTCTATACTCTAACAGTGAGTACAGTTTCAAGGAGAAATATTTTAGAAGGAGCTCCACCTGCCCATTAAAAATGTTAGGAATCCAGAAGGATCTATTTGCCTAGAGGTTGTGTTCACAGCTGGGTGCCGGGCCTTTTGGGGGGTGTTTCAGGGCAGTTGTTATGTGAGGAAAGGGCTCATGGTCAGCTTTAGAGAGCTGTTTCCCCAGGTACAGGGTGACCTGGTAGGATCCCCCTCCTGCCAGGCGCCAACGTGTGGACTCAGAATCCGAAGGTGATTGTAGTTTTCTCGTGTGTCCAATGAGAGTCGGTGACACCTTTCTTCATCGTAGGGTCCCCTCCAGCTGGGACAGTCAGTGGTCATAGGAGAAGAAGAACAAAGAGAGTTTTATCCTCGTACATCGTAGTGGTCACCCATACTGGTTCCAAGAACGAGGGCAGTGGTGACTCAGACGCTTGTTGCCCTGTGTCTCCGGTCTGCAGCTTGACCACCTGAAGCTCCTTGTCCCGAGTGACCTGCTGCCATCTCCTTGCTACCAGTGCTGACCCGGGCTCGGTGAGGAGACTGGCTTGAGGTCTTCCTCCCGATACTAATAAAGTGATAACAAGAGCTGACATGTATGGAGTAGTTACCGTGTGCCAGATATTGTCCTGAGAACATGACACAGTCAGCTGAGTCTTCATGCCCTATGTGAGGTGAGGACCATTATTATGGGGGCGTGTACAGACACACCACATTTGTATTCCCCCCGGGGGAGGAAGCTGAGGCCCGAGCGGTCTGGTGCCTTTGCACGTGGTGGCTCTTCTTTCGTGATGCTCATGCTTTCACACTGAGCGGAGCTGCCTCTTTTTCATCCTTCAGATCCCAGGGGAAAAACACCTCTTCAGAGAAACCGTTCCCAAGCTCCTGATCTAAGTCAGGTCCCGCTTTATTTTTCTCCTTTAGAGACCCCTTTTTCCTTCAGAGCACTCACAGTAAATCTTAGTCATTCATTGAAGTGTTTGTTTATTTGTTCCTTGCCTCTGGGCTCTGGCTGTTGGCTCCCCTGTATATTGTCAGGGCCTCTGCAATGCTTGTCAATCAACAGGCGCTCAATAAATACCGGAGGAATAACGTCCCTGTATGAGTGATGGTTTTATGGGGAGATCCAAAGCAGATGGGCTGCGCCAGTGCGGGGAGGAGAGGGCAAAGGGAAGACAGGGAAGAAGAAGGACCCCGGAGTCAGAGGAAAGAGCGAAAAGTGATCAGGGCAACAGGGTGCCCCCGAGACTCCCAGGAGGTGGTGGGAAGGGCCCCGGGCCCCCCTTTCATGTGGGGTGAGGGTTTACGTCGGCAAGGCGAACATCCAAGGCGGTGTTCTGGGTTGTCACGGCTCGACCTGTTCTGTGTGCTCCGTAGCAGATGCATGCGTCCGAGGGGAGGCGGGTTTCAAACACAGGCGCTGGGTGAGCCCTCGTACTCTGTGTGCTCTGGGTTCTGTTCCCCACCTCCACCTTCCTGCCCCTGCCCGCCGCCCTCCCCGCACCCCCGCTGCTGTTGGGGCCCAGCTGCAGACCATGCCTGCCTCTCACACCACGGTTCCAGAAAATTCCCCACTGCCGCTTCCCCCCACGACGGTGAAGCCACCTCATGGAGGTCAGTGCTGCATTTTCAGAACGATATTCTGTGCGTAAGCCCCTACTGCCCGGCGAACCCGAACCCGTGGAGAGCACAGTGGTATCCCTGACCAGCTCTGGCGTCTGTGCCCCAAGCACTCTCCTCGCTTCCAGGTTGAACCCAGTGGCCCTGTGTTTTCAAAACGTGAACTGATCATTGAGAAAAGGAAGTCGACTGAGCTTGGCGGGTCCCCAGCGTCTGGGCACCGTGCTCTCAGCTGTGAAAGGACAGCGCTGGCCTTTGAGCGTACAAAAGGCGTCTGACAGAATGAAGTGGCTTTTCATCACTTTCAGGAGGATAAATTAAACCTTTAAAAGGAGGCCTTCATTTCAGGGAGGCCTGGTTTATACAGTGACTGTTTCTGAGTGATATAGCAAGATGATCTTGGAGACCCTTAAAGTTGGTTCCCCCGACCCATTGCCTGTTTGGGGGGCAGTAGGCAGTGTAGACAGCAAGCCCTTCCTTGGCCTCTGTGCCCCACGGAGTGATTTTCAGACCTCACCCGTGGCTGACCAAAGCCCTTTGATCACGTCCAGAGCACAGCCAGGGCAAAGATGCCCTTTGGTCCTGGCTTTCTGGAATCTGAAGTAGCTTCCTTGAAAATAAGGCTTCTTGCCCCCTCGTTGGCCCTCTCTCCCCTGTACAGACGGTCCCTGTGATGCTGTTTCCATCTCCTCCCTGGTGTCCACGGTCGCCGGCGGACCTGAGGCCCCCGAGCACATGGAGGCTCCTTTCTGGACCGTGACCCCGTCGTTGCATTGATGTCACAGGGCAGCCATCCCTGCCTTGAGCGCCAAGGCTCCCTCATCCCCAGCAATGTTCTTGTAAGTTTAAGGCCTTGTAGGGACATGGCAGCACATTTTTATCTTTGTATTTTTCCTTGGTTTTATTTTATTTATTTATTTATTTTTTGGGGGGCAGTACGCGGGCCTCTCACTGCTGTGGCCTCTCCCGTTGCGGAGCACAGGCTCCGGACGCACAGGCTCAGCGGCCATGGCTCACGGGCCCAGCCGCTCCGTGGCATGTGGGATCTTCCCGGACCGGGGCACGAACCCGTGTCCCCTGCATCGGCAGGCGAACTCTCAACCACTGCGCCACCAGGGAAGCCCATTTCCTTGGTTTTATATCATCTTTTTCTCCTGTAGAAAACAAACACACAAACAAAATCATATACTGGGAGAATAGGGTGGCCTCTCCATGTCGATTTGACTGGATTTCTCTAACTCAGAGATGTACTTGTGGAACATTGGTGAATGACTTGTATCTCATGTCATTTATGTAATTTTGTACAAATTTTGTGGGCACATGTAAGTGACTCCTCAGGACCTCACAAAAATAGTGTTATTAATAATAGCCTGAATTCACCAAAAGCAAACCAAACTGATTTCCTTCCACATCTCTTGCATTTTCTTTTTCTTTTGTTCATAAATTATGTCTACGTAGAGTCAGAACATCTGGTGGATTTGGTCTTTGTGGTGGGCAGTTCAGAGGTCTGTGAATGAATACGAACTTCCTAAACGGAATGCCTCGTGGATCAGAGTGTCTGATTGGGCAAAGGACTCAGTCTTTCCATCCTCCTGGGCATCAGAAGGGGAGAGAAAGGTTGAACCATCATTGGTTCCACATTTAGCCAGCTTTGGGTGGGTGGTGGAGGGGTGAGGGTGATGTTAGTGGCTGGATTTCTGATTGGATACTGGCATTTTACTCCTACATAAGAGGAAGTACATGTTCCTTAAGATTTATTGTATTTCACTCTTTCAAATATGGGGAAAAGAATCAGACCTAACCTTGACAGTTTTCTTTGCTGAAATACAGTGTTCTGAGACTCCTTGGGCATTGAAATCAGACATTACTCTAGCATTCATATTTTCTTCCCATGTGGGTAAATTTAACTTATTTCAGAGCTCAGAGATACCAAATGTGAATTGAAGAGCAAAACCATACTCCATGCTATACTTTTATCATCCTAGAGCCATCTGACCATCCACCGTACCTGCCAAACACCTATTCGTCAGTTTGGTGCTGTGTGGCCTTCAGAGGTGAAGGCTTTTGTCTGTAGTCTAGGGAGGAGCTGGTAAGGAAGGGGGCAGGGACAGAGAAAAGGGGATACTCACATGTCCACAGAGATGTTAACGTCTGATTGTGGCAAGTTCCTTCAAAGTCATGTGCTGCAGAGCCGTGAGGAAAATAATGACCCAGCCCCTGTGGTCCCCGCTAACGAAGGGCAAGCTGTGTTCGGCACCACTCACTTGGCTCTCAAACCATGAAGTCGGAGAGAGATGCTGACCACACCGCCATCCCCATATTGCTTTAACCAGGAGAGGTTGATTTGCTTGGAAACATCCAGAAACAGTTCCCGGAGGAGAGGCTGGCTGACTTACTCTTTACAGAATGAGTACAATTCAGTAACGGGGGCAAGTCCAGGTTTGAGAAACTGGGTCAGAAGGGAGGAAGGAGGCAATGGTGATGGTGACCAGGGCTTTGGCGGGTGTCAGAGGAGGATGCGTGGAAGGTGAGGCCGGGGGTGGGGGAGGGGGCGCTGCCGGGGCAGGCAAAGCACTGGGGAGGTGGCAGCCGGGCTGCGGTTGGACTCCGTCAGGACTTTCCTCAGACGTGGCCCACGGGCCGTGTGACTTGGATGCATCAGAAGCCAAGCTCTCGGAGTTTGGCTGGATTCCGAGACTCTCATCTTAGGAATTTCATACTGCACCCCTGCAGTGTTCCAGACGGCACTGGGTAATGAGGCCCGGTCAGACCACTTTTGAAATCGCCTCTGAGATTAGCCTTTCTGCGGCCCCAGCGGGTCGGGGACTGGCTGACCTCCCCCTGGGCTGTCCCTTTCTAATCCCACCTCTGATGCTGACAAACTCTGTGACTTTGGTGAAGTTATCTATCTTCCTGGGTCCCTGGTATCCCCACCGGGTGCTGGAAGTAATGACAGCCGGCATCTCAGTGCCAAGTGCAGGACCCGTGCGGCCTGCTCTGGACGCACCGCTCTTGTCTCCAGGAGAGGGACCCTGCGCATCGAGAGCGAAGGAGCAAAGGTCGGGGGCGGGGGGCAGAGGGCCGAGGGAGTGTTGTCTCACTGTTCACAGCCCCTCCCCTGCCAACCGGATCATTCAGCTTAGAGCCCCAGGAAAGAGAAATGCACTTACAAACTAAAAATAATATGTATGGATATGTACATATGTATGTTTGGTGTTTGTTTAAGATATCTTACATTTTAGAGCAGCTTTAGGTTTATAGGAAATGAGTGGAAAGTGCCCATATACCCCGTCACCTCCACCTCCCAGTTTCCCCCATTATTAACATCTTGCATTGGTGTGGGGCATTTGTTACCGCTGATGACCAAATAATGATACATTATTATTAACTAAACTCCATAGTTTACATTAGGGGTCACTCTTTGTGTTGTACAGTTCTATGGGTTTCACCAAATGTGCAGCGCCATGTATCCACCACTACTGAGACTACAGAAAATCCTCTGTATTCTCCCTGTGCATGCCTCCCTCCTCCCCAGCACCTGGAAACCACTGATCTTTTTACTGTCTCTATAGTTTTACCTCTTCCGGAATGTCATACAGTCGGAATCATACAGTCTTTTTAGACTGGCTTCTTTCACTTAGTAATATGCATTTAAGTTTCCTCTGTTTCTTTTCATAGCTTGATAGCTTATTTCTTTTTATCACTAAATAATATTTCACTGTCCGGATATTTGTTTATCCACTCACCTACTGAAAGACATCTTAGTTGCCTCCAAGTTTTGGCAATTAGGAATAAAGCTGCTGTAAACATTCACATACAGGTATTTGTGTGGAGGTAAGTTTTCAACTCATTTAGGTAAATAGCAAGGAGTGCAACTGCTGGATCATATGGTAAAAATATGCTCAGTTTTGTAAGAAACTGCCAAACTGTCTTCCAAACTGGCTGCACCATTTTGCATTCCCACCAGCAGTGAATGAGAGTTCCTGTTGCTGCACATCCTCGCCAGCATTTGGTGTTGTCAGTGTTTTGGATTTTGGCCATTCTAATAGGTGTGGAGTGATAGCTCATTGTTGTTTTAATTTTCAATTCCCTAATGACATATGATGTTGTGCATCTTTTCATATGCTTATATGCCATTTGTATATCTTCTTTCGGGAGTTTTGCCCATTTTTAAATTGGGTTGTTCATTTTTTTATAGTTATGTTTTAAGAGTTCTTTATATATTTTGCATTAACGGTCCTTTATCAGACATGTCTTTTGCAAATATTTTCTCCCAGTCTGTGGCTATCTTCTCATTCTCTTGATGGTATCTTTTGCTGGGCAGAAGTTCTTAATTTTAATGAAATCTAGCTTATCAATTAATTATTTCTTTCATGGATCATGCCTTTGGTCTTATATCTAAAAAGTTATCACCAAACCCAAGGTCGCCTAGGCTTTCTCATATGTGATGTTATCTTCTAGAAGTTTTATAGTTTTGCATTTTACCTTTAGGTCTTTTATCCATTTGGAGTTAATTTTTGTGAAAGTTGTAATGTCAGTGCCTATTTTTACTTTTTGTGTGTGGATGTCTAGTCCCAGCAGCATTTGTGGAAAAGACTCTCTTTTCTCCATGAATTGCCCTTGTTTATCTTGTCAAATATCAGTCAGCTATATTTGTGTGCATCTATTTATGCATTCTCTGTTCTGTTCCATTAACCCATGTGTCTATTCTTCCACCAAAGTCACACTTTCTTAATAACTGTAGCTTTATAGTAAGTGTTAAAGTCAGGTGGTATATCAATCCTCTCTCTTTGTTCTTCTTCTCCAATATTATGTTGGCTATTCTGCATCTTTTGCTTCTCCGTATGAACTTTGGAATCAGTTTGTTGATATGCACAAAATTATTTTCTGGGACTTTGATTGGGGTTGTATTGAATCTGGGACTTTGATTGGGGTTGTATTGAATCTATAGATCAAGTTGGAATGAACTGATATCTTAACAATATTGAGTCTGTCTGCCTATCCATGAACATGGAATATCTTTCTACTTATTTAGCTCTTTGATTACTTTCATCAGAGTTTTCTAGTTTTCCTCGTGTAGACCTTGCACATATTTTATTAGATTTATACTTATGTATTTCTTCTTTTTGATGCTAATATAAATGTATTGTGTTTTTCATTTGAAATTCCAATTGTTCATTGCTGGTATGTGGGAGAACAATTGACTTTTGTATATTAATCTTGTATCCTGCAACCTTGCTGTACAGGCATCCCTCAGAGATATTGTGGGTTCAGTTCCAGACCACCACAGTAAAGTGAATTTTGCAAAAAAAGCAAGTCACATGAACTTTTTGGTTTCTCAGTATATAAAAAAGTTATGTTTATACTATACTGTAGTCTTTTAAGTGTACAATAGAATCATGTCTAAAAAAACAATGTACATACCTTAATTAAGAAATAATGCCATTGGAAAAATGGTGTTGATAGACTTGCTTGATGCAGGGTTGCCACAGATCTTCAATTTGTAAAAAATGCAAGATCTGCAAAGCACAATGAAGCAAAGTACAATTAAATGAGGTATGCCTGTATCACTTATTAGTTCCTGGAGTTTTTTGTTGATTCTTTGGGATTTTCTACATTGACAATCATCTAATCTGTGTGGGGAAAAGAACAGTGTTATTTCTTCCTTCCCAATTTGTATGCCTTTTATTTATTTTTCTTGTCTTACTGCATTGGCTTGGACTGCCAGCAGGATGTTGAACAGGAATGGTGAGAGGGGATACCTTGCCTTGTTCCTGATCTTAGGGGAAAAGTATCTAGCTTCTCATCATTACTTTTACTAAGTCCTTCATATGACATGCTGTTGTGGGTACTCTATTCATATTCCCTTGGCACTCACTCCTCCTTGTCTGAGGGCTTTCTCTGGCTACAGATCCCAGGGTCAAGGACTCAAGGGTAAGTTGTTTGTTTGGCAGTGCAGTTCAGGGAATGGGAAAGTGAGACAAGGAAGGGAAGAGCACCGAGATAGGTGCATCACCAGGGAAGTTATGACCCACAGTTGTAACCACAGTTATAACTTCCAGAGGATGCAGCCTCTCTTGGTGCTCTTCCCTTCCTTGTCTCACTTTCCCACATGCTGGACTTCACTGCCAAACAAGTGGCTTGCCCTTGAATCCTGTGGGTGACTGCAACTTGGTCCCTGTGGGGACATGGGAGGTGGGGTGTAGAGCACACACAAGAAATGAGGAAGTGGATGTTTATCCACAACTCCCATCAGCTATTGGCTGAGAGGGGCCCTGGGGGACATTGAGCCCCTGGAGTTTCTGGCCAAGGACAAAGCTGGCTTTGATAGTCAGAAGGAACCCTCGGGCAGAGAGGTGCAGGTGTCAGCAGGTGGAAGTCAGGCAGGTGTGTGCTACACTGGTCAAGGTGAGGGAATGTGAGCAGCCCACCGACAGCGTCTGCTAAAACCTCTTATAAAAATGCCTTTTCTGAGGCTTAACTTCTCTAGTAAGTAGGTAAAAAGGAAAAAAAAAAGGAGCACTTGCTGTGTGCCAGGTCCTGGGATCTCGTTCTGTCCATGTAAGAACCCTGTGAGGAGCTGTTGTGACCTTTATCCCCACTCTCCAGATGTGGGAAGTGAGGCTGGTGGGACTTCAGCACTAGAACTGGCTCACCAGTCCAGGACCCCAAGCTGCCTCTCAGAGAGTGTGGCTCAGTGACCCTGGAGAACATTCCGGAAGGAAAAGGCTGTGGGGGCAAAGAAAGCTTATTCTGAGCCAACTTTTGGAGGCAGCTACAGAGAGTGCTGGGAGCCTTTTAATTAAACATTGGAAAGCACAGGAGATTGAAAGTAAGCTGCTTCAATGGGAAAGCTAATATTTACAGATTAAAAAAGTATAAAAGTCTGGAGATCCAGGTCTCTCATTAGGTGCAGTATAATTACTGAGTTTCTGTTTCCTAGCAATAAGGACAAAGATGTTAATTCTGGGTCCACAGTTTGCCCTGGATTTGGTCACTGGCTGAAGACTGTTGCCAAGGGACGTGTCTTCCGGTGTTTGATTGGAGGCTCGTGTCCCAGGGAATTGCTGTGGGAAGGACGGAGTTACTTTTATCCTCGGCCTTCAGGTGACTTGGGCGAGCCCTTTGAGCAGTGAACGTCAGAAAGGGAGAGTGCCCTTCATGTGACCTTGACTCATTCTATCAGCATGTCTGCCTCCGGTGGGGATCTTTGGGCAACAAACAAAGAGACTTCAGCTTTGCCACCAACAGGCTGTTGGGCTTTGGACAAATCCATAAAACTCTCTGGATTTAGTGATTTTCTGTCAGGTCCTGTTGAGCTCTCTTAAGTGCATACGGCAGACAGGCAAACGCATGGACAACAGAGCCTGTGTCCAGAGGCCCACACTACACCCACAGGGCTCAGGGTCTGCTGCCAGCATCTGCCACCAGCTCATGCCACCTTTGTCATTAAGTGGCATACCCCAGGCCAAGCCTGGCGGTTTACTGCAGGGCCCCATTGTTCAACATCTCCCCCGTGACTTGGATGAGGGCCCTGAAAGCATCCACACCCACCTTATGGATCCCGTAATGCTGGAAGGATGAGCAGAAAGCACATTGTTGAATTACTTAAGGTAGCTCTAGCTGCTGACATAGATAAGACCCCAAAATCCAGCGGCTTATCACCATAGAAGGTTACTTCTCACTCTTGCAAGGTCTGATGCAGTACTCAGCAGGCACCTTCCATACAGTGACTCAGGACCCAGGAGCCCTTGCGTCCAGCTCCTCCCGACCTAGCTCGTTCTGAATCCTAGGGGAGGCCCATGGTAGCAGCCACTCCCTCCTTCCAAAATGCAGGATCCAGGGTCACCCCCAGTCCTGCCCAGGCCAGGAGGGCCAGACCTGGTCTCCAAACGCCCAGCCCCAGCTCAGCTGCAGGCACGACACCAGATGCAGTGCTCTGAGCTTATCTTAGCATCACTAATCACCACATTGGTCCTGCTGGCTGCCATAAATGGGTGCTTGCTATGCACAAGTCACTGATGCTTACTTCGCATAATCTTTTTTTTTAAATTTAATTAATTAATTTATTTATTTTTGGCTGTGTTGGGTCCTCGTTTCTGTGCGTGGGCCTTCTCTAGCTGCGGCGAGCGGGGGTCACCCTTCATCGCGGTGCGCGGGCCTCCCACTGCCGCGGCCTCTCCTGCTGCGGAGCAGAGGCTCCAGACACGCAGGCTCAGTAGTTGTGGCTCACGGGCCCAGTCGCTCCGCGGCATGTGGTATCTTCCCAGACCAGGGCTCGAACCCACGTCCCCTGCATTGGCAGGCAGACCCTCAACCACTGCGCCACCAGGGAAGCCCTTTGCATAATCTTTTAATCTCGGAAATAAGTGTAAAATTGTCTTTATAATCCACATTTTCCAAAGTGAAAACAAAATCTTGGGTTTCAGAGAAGGTACGTGGCTGATGCTCGATGCAAGCCTACTCCGGCCTTACAGCAGTGTCATGTGGATGGCGCACGACTTCTGTGAACCCTGAAATCTTGGCACCAGACAGGTGATTATTCGTCCTTTCTCCCCAGAAGAAGCCTTGAATGGTTCCCTACATCCATGTTGTATCCGCGTGTTGGTGCCAATGGTTAATTGGATGAGGCCCCCACGGTCACGGTCAGGGATGTGAGGTTGGACTTCACACCACCTTCAGGTCAAATCTGGGCCCCACCATTTAGTAGCACATCATCCTGAAGCCTTAGTACAGTGTAGGTGACACTTGAGCCAGTCTCACAGGATGTTATCCATGATTCAGTGAGATAAACCTGCAAAGCAAATTAGCACGGTCCTGGCACCTAGTAAATGCTCTGTGAAGTATTAGTATTAGAGGGAGAGCAGAGGCCTGCAGGGCATTTCTCCTCTTCCTTTTAAATGGGGGTCGGGGGGAACCTCACATCCTGGGCAGGGAGAGAGAAGCTGGAGGCAGTCCCTTGGCAGCCCCTGTGTGCACAGCCCTGGGGTGGGTACCTTCAGGGACCCTGCCTGTGTGGTTCAGGACCCCCTGAAGCAGCAGAGTCGAGACAAGGGCTGGAGTAGTTCACTGGGGGAGCGATGGCAGGAAATAGAATTGGGAGCCGGGAGTGGGAGGTGGGAAGGAGGGAGCAGAGGAGGCTCCGTGGCATTAGAGCTGCATACACCACTCCTGGAAGCTGTCTTGCAGAGATGACGGCAGGGAGAGGCCTCCACCAGCCCTGCCCTCTGTGCAGCGTCACTGGCCATGGCCTGCATCCCATGGTCGTCATCTTGGTACCTGCCTATCCCCTTCAGCATGTGGTATGGTCTTGAGGGTAATGGCCACTTTTCTCGGGACACCACTGGCCTACAGAAGACTTTTGTGCGCGCTTGGGAAAGGTGTCCCTTGCCTGGTCACAGCCTTAGGAGCACTGGCTTAGTGAACAGGGGGCACCTTGGTTCACATTTTTTAAAGGTGCCCTTTGGTGGGGTACTTCTGGGGTCCTTCTAGTGTTCTATTTCTGGACCTGGATGCTGATGACCTGGGTGAAAATTTGTGAAAATCAGTCAAACCTGGAACATTCAATTTATGCACTATTCTTATATATAGGTAATACTTCAATGACATTTACCAAAAAATATTAAAGGAATTAGAAAATATATTTAAAAAATACCACTTCCTCCAGCTTAGCTTGGCCAAGGCACCCAGTGGCCTCTTCAGCCAGGGGCCCTTGTGCACTGCACATCCTACACAACAGTGCATGACCACCCTGACCTTGCTCAAGGTCGTGTCTCTGGGGGGCTTCCTGTAACTGTGCCTGGCCCCCGGCGGGTCATCTTGTCAATGGGCGTCCACTTGGTCTATTCATCAGTCGTGTTGGGTCTCTCCAGCCCTATGAGCAGAGCCAGCTCTTTGTCCCCTGCATCGCTGATGACAACTCAGCTGTGTGGCAGGCTCAGTGGAGAGGTCTCTTTGTCCCCTGCATTGCTGATGACAGCTCAGCTGTGTGGCAGGCTCAGTGGAGAGGTCTCTCGTGCAAACTTGAGAGTTTTGTCACTCGAGCTAATCCCCTGCCTTTGTAAGAGCAGATGAAAGGCTGGCCAGCAGCCCCTGCGGGAAAGACGTTGTGAGTGATGGCTGCAAGTGCACGTGGGACCCGGAGGTTCTCAAGGTCATCAGGAGCTTACATGTTCAGCTGTCGCTAAATAACTTTCCACTGCTTTCTTAATGACTCCATCCCTTTCTGGTGCTGTTTCCCTCTTCCCTGCCTCTGGAGGGGACCACAAGCCAGTGGATTCTCAGATCTCAGGCTGTCAGAGGGAAATCAAACTTTGCCTCTGTTTCTTTTTTCTTCCTAGCATTGCTAGAATGGGTTTTCAGCCCCAATAAAGGGAGAGAAGGAAAAATTTACCAAGACCCTACTTCCCCAGCCTTTTCTGCTTTTCCTGACATGCCTCTGTCTGTCCCCACGTTATAAGACAGGACTGTCTCGGTGGCTATTTTCAGGAGCCCACGCCACATCTCTTCCCAACACAAGGACATAATTCAGAGGAGCCCAGCTCCACTCCAGGGAAGCATTGTGGGTGAGAGATAGGCACTTGGGGCTTATCCCACATGTGCAGTAGTTCTATTTCAGCCACAGACCAACGTTTGAGATGCCAAGGGGAAGAGATGGAGTACTTTTTAAAGAACAGGGTTAGAATTCTCCAAGGGTGAGGTTACAGTTTATCGAAGACCTACTATGGGGCCGTCAGGCTCCCCGCAGAATTTCTGTTCTAATTGTCAGAACTCATCAGTGGCAAAGCTTAAAAAATTGAAAGCAGGTGGCTAATGGGGCCTGAGGGGTGCATGGGTGGGGGAGGGGAGGCCGTGCGGAGAAGGATTATTAGGGAGGAAGGGAGGGTGTGGAGAGTGATGGCACAGTCTGGGATGCTCACTGGCGATGACTGAGGTGCTTGGCTGGGAAACGCCCAGAGGACAGCAGCCAACCCTCCTGCTGGGAGAGTTAGGCTCCGCCCTTCCGCAGGGCATCCTTGAGGGGCTGTGGGGCATCTGTTTGATCCCAACCCTGATGCCACCCTTTGGAGAGGAGAGTGTATTGATGGACACAAGAGCACACTGTCAACCACCGGCGTCCTTAAGGAGCCTGAACAAGTTCTGGAGGGCCTTGGCTTCTAGTCTCAAACGAAAAGCTGCCAAGATTCCAAGGAGATGTGAGGAGTGGTTGGGGGTGGTTAACGCTGGAGGGGAGGAGCCTGGGGACAGAGGTGGTGAGTGTTGAGGTTCTTTTCTTAATTGAAATATAGCTGATTTACAATGTTGTGTTCATTACTGCTGTACAGCAAAGTGAGTCAGTTATACACATATATACATCTGTTTTAATATTCTTTTCCATTATGGTTTATCCCAGGATATTAAATATAATTCCCTGTGCTCTACAGTATGAGCTTCTTGTTTATCCATTCTATATATAATAGTTTACATCTACTAATCCCAAATTTCAATCCTTCCCTCCCCCACCCCCCTCCCCCTTGGCAACCACAAGTCTGTTCTCTATGTCTGTGAGTCTCTTTCTGTTTCATAGATAAGTTAATTTGTGCTGTATTTTAGATTCCACATGTAAGTGATATCATATGGTATTTGTCTTTCTCTGTCTGACTTACTTCACTTAGTGTGATAATCTCTAGGCCATCCATGTTGCTGCAAATGGCATTATTTCATTCTTTTTTATGGCTGAGTAGTATTCCATTGTATGTATGTACAACGTCTTCTTTATCCACTCATCTGTCTATGGACATTTACAGGTTGTTTCCATGTCTTAGCTAATCTGAATAGTGCTGCAATGAACACTGAGGTGCGTGTGTCTTTCTGAATTATAGTTTTGAATGGATATATGCCCAGGAGTGGAATTTCTGGATCATATGGTAATTCTATTTTTAGTTTTCTGAGTAACCTCCATACTGTTTTCCATAATGGCTGTACCAACTTACATCCCACCAACAGTGTAAGAGGGTTCCCTTTTCTCCACACCCTCTCCAGCATGTTATTTGTAGATTTTTAAAAAATATCTTTATTGGGGTATAATTGCTTTACAATGGTGTGTTAGTTTCTGCTTTATAACAAAGTGAAATCAGCTGTACATATAGATATATCCCCATATCTCTCCCCTCTTGCGTCTCCTTCCCTCCCACCCTCCCTATCCCACACCTCTAGGTGGTCACAAAGCACCGAGCTGATCTCCCTGTGCTATGCGGCTGCTTCCCACTAGCTATCTATTTTACATTTGGTAGTGTATATATCTCCACGTCACTCTCTCACTTTGTCCCAGCTTACCCTTCTCCCTC
>NC_041227.1:45029359-45044899 GCF_002837175.3 Physeter macrocephalus | reverse complement strand
AGTTCTATTTTTAGTGTTTTAAGGAACCTCCATACTGTTCTCCATAGTGGCTGTATCAATTTACATTCCCACCAACAGTGCAAGAGCATTCCCTTATTTGTAGATTTTTTAATGATGGCCATTCTGACAGGTGTGAGGTGATACTTCATTGTAGTTTTGATTTGCCTTTCTCTAATAATTAGTGATGTTGAGCATCTTTTCATGTGCCTGCTGGCCATCTGTACTTCTTCTTTGGAGAAATATCTCTTTAGGTCTTCTGCTCATTTTTCGATTGGGTTGTTTGTTTTTTTGCTGTCGAACTGTATGAGCTGTTCGTATATTTTGGAAACTAAGCCCTTGTCAGTTGCATCGTTTGCAAAATTTTCTCCCATTCTGTAGGTTGTCTTTTCGTTTTGTTTATTGTTTCCTTTGCTGTGCAAAAGCTTGTAAGTTTGATTAGGTCCCATTTGTTTATTTTTGTTTTTATTTCTCTTACCTTGGGAGAGTATCCAGGTTCTGGATGAAGCATCTTCATGATGTCTGCCTCACATGCTCCCCGTCTCCTTGTGCTGTCTTTGCCATGTGCTCGGCCCCCCGCGCCGTGTCCAGCACCTCCTTTCCTTTATGCAGGACCCTGGCCCGCACTCACACCCACCTGAGCCTGCTTCCTCTCCCTCGATGACTTGCAGGCTCTGCCCACTGATAGAACAATGAGGGCATCCAAAAACAAATGCCCAGGAGAGGGCTTTTGGGGATGGAGAGTGTTCTCAGGCTGCTCTTTGAAAAAGACTAAAAATATACCCGAAGACTTCATTTATTGCGATCATTTGGGCAAAAGATCGCCAACACCACGGACAGAGCCATTTTCCATGTTACAAACTGCTGTCTCCAAATTTTATGTGAATTACTCCTTGCAGAAATCTGGCTGGCTTGGTGACATGACCATTTCATAGTTCAGGAGGTGGAGATGCTGCAGGTTAAGAAGTGTGCTCAAAGCCAGGGATTTAGAGACAGGTCTGATGTCATTGAATATTTACAGACCCAAGGTTGGGGGAGAGGCTGGCAGCTGGTCCTGCTCACTTCCCGACCATCTAAGGACTCAACCGTTATCAGGCCAGCGAGGGGAGGACATATAGATGTTGTGTGGTCCCCAACCTGGGGCCCCCTGACCCGTGATGGATTTTAGGTTCGTGGAGGGCATCTTTTTCACTGGTCCTTCATTTCCTGGTTTGTGATAGGATTTCCAGGGCAGTGATTAAGGACCATGAGGTAGACAGAAGGGGTCTTGGATAGAGTACAGCTGGTGTGTTAGCAGCTGGTTGACAGATTGCTTCAGAACTGTGATTAATGGCCTTGGGCAGGGGAGGAGTCCTCTCGCATGGCCCTCTTGACTCCAGCAAGTTCATCATTTTTACAAATGATAGTGAATGAGAACAGTCAAGCCATAAAGAATTTCGCTGAAGACATAAAAGGCATAATTATCACATTTGCAAGAGACCCAAGGGTTGTAGTCGTAACCACAAAGCGTAAGGGAGAACCGAGGTTTGAGACTGTCTCCCCAGCCTACGGATGGAGAAGATGAAATTTAATCAGGATAAGTGCAAAGTCCCACACCAACTATGTTCCCAAAACCAACTACGCAAGTGCAGGGTGGGGAACTCTGGCTGAAAAGCAGTCTCTGTAGAGGGCTTGTACCTTCCGGTTTTCTTAGTGTTCCTGTGATCAGATGGGGCTGAGGGTGTGCATTATGAGGAATGGAGTGTGTGTGGTAGCATCGCTCTCAGAACTCCTGCTCTTCTTCCTTCCCTCCCCACCTCCTGCTCTGTCTCTTTTTCTCAGCGAGGCGGACTCTCAATGCCCCCTTGAAGTCTTCCCCCTCGTGTCTCATGCCCATCCAAGTACAATGGAACCACCGTTATTGGTTCCTGAATCCCTGCTTGTGAGGAGAACTCATCACGCAAGCAGAATCGGGATCTGGAGAGGAGGAGGGAGGGGAGAGCCGGGTGTTGGGAAAGCAGCCAGAAATGTCAGCTACTCTTTGATTCTCTGGTTCTTTTTTATCTTCCATAGAGTCTGGTCCAGAGTTGGGTCATCGGTGGGTTGGTTAACTATCACATTTTTCCCCGGCCGTGGCCATGTGCTCAGCCGGAACATAGAGCAAGCCGAAAATGCCTGGAAGTTAATACCCCGGCAGCAGTCTTCAGCCCGTGATGTATAGGAGTTAGGAGGTAAACACCAGCTCCCCTGTCTCTTTGTGGAACTGTTCCAAGGTGATTCAGCCTCTTCTCTCAGAGCCTCCTCGGTGGGATTGAGCTCCGGCTGCCCATTGAGGTCACAAGCTCATGACCACACCTTGGACTGGCTTCCTTCCCTCCCAGGTCTCATGCCCCCACTCCGTTGCTGCTTCCTGGGACCCCTCCCCAGATAAACTGCTTATCTTGGGGTCAGCTTCTGGAGGAATCCGAATGAAGATAGAGGCTGAAGAATTCAAACTACTTGGTTGGGAGACTGAAATGACGAGTGTCACCATAATATATAATCAGTTCCTTAAGTGACATTTATTAGGCTCCTATTATACATACTCCATATTGGACATTCTTACACAAACGAGTGAGCTGTCAGTTTATAGTGTCCTGGGGAAGGTCAAGTAGGTGTATCCCACCTCACAAGTTCTCTCTGCGCCAGGCAGTGCAACGTCCCCCATGAGTCCTGTGCTCTGCTCTTCTTCCCCATCTGTATCCATAGAACTTTTTCTTAACGTTGAAAGACCCTTTAGAAAATGAGGTTTGATGGAATGCTGCTGTTTGGGGCCCCATGATTAGGTAGCCTTGGGAGGAGGGCTGTGGCCAGAGGAAGGTATGTGTTCATTTCTTCTTGGAGCAAACATCCATCCCCTTTTTCAAATCCTGCCATCTTGTCTTCAGATGGCCAGCATTTCAGTGACAGACTCTGTCCCAAACTGCCGCTCTGCAGCGCGCAGTGGCTTAGAAATCCTGTCACCCCACGAATCCCAAATCCCGGTCGTTGGGCAAGGCAGGCTGGCAGGGCCAAGAGAGGGGCTGTGGGCGGCACCTTCAGCCTTGGGGGGCCTTTGACCTGGGAATAAAGCGCTCCCCAGTGTTCACTCTGGCAGGCCCGCTGTGTTTGCAGTGACAAAAGATGATACTGCGAATTTGCACAGACCCCCCGTTAATGTCTTGGAAGCTTAAATATTAGATCCCGAGCTTTCTCTGGGGATTAATATAAGGGGAGGCGTGTGCCAGATATGGCTTCTCCGTGAGCTCTCTGATGCTATAAAAAGAAACACTGCAAAGGGCATCCAGAAAAACGTCTGAACTCAAGAAAAAAAATGAATAATGTAGTACTTACCAACATGTGGTTTGGGATGTAAAGGGAAACCGTAGTGGCAGGATCCCAGATCTTCCTGGAGCCTCACGTTTTACGAGCAGAGTCTCCAGTCGTGGTGGTGGAATGTCCAGAGGAGGACAGGCCTCTGGGGCTTAATTTACTGGGTGACCGGGGGCAGATCAGTTTACCACCTTGGGCTTGAACTTTCAGATGAAGGAATTAGACTGGGTCATTTTCAAGCAGCATATTTTATTTCATGATTCAAATTCAGACTAAACTAAAAATTATTTATGGCCTACCTGTTTTAAACTCAAATGAAAATGCTTGATTCGATTCTATTTGAGAAAATGTGTATTTAATTAGATGATTTCCTCGACTGAATCAAAGAACTCCAGGGAAAAAGTCAGCGCTGCTTTTTACCCTCTGAAATGTTCATGGCTGGGCGCTTTGAGAAGTGGTGTAAAGGGGGAAGCTTTCCAGTGTTCTGCCCTGACCTGGCTCTCTGGGCTGTCTGGGGAGGCCAGGCAGATGCATGCGTCCTGACAGCTGCACATCACTCATCACTGGACCAAGGCTTCAACGCAGGCTCCCTTTGAGGACAGACACTCTCTGGGCCTGTGACTCGGGCCTGCTGTGTGTCCCATCTGGAGGAAGGCGAGGGAGTCAGCTGGGTGAGCACGCGGAATGGTCCCCGGAGAGGCCCGCGTGGCTTCTCCAGGAATTAATTACCTCCAGCCCATGGTAATTGAAAGTGGCAGCTCCAACTATAAGGCTTGGAGGTGGCAGAGTCTTGGGATTAGGTGCCCCCAGGCGAATCACAGAGCATCTGGGGGGCGGCGATGGATCTGTTCCCCAGATTTGTCCTTCAGAAAGTCCAGATTATACACACTCTGCAGTTACATAAGTATCTTTTTCAACATGACTTCTGCACACCTGGGTTGGCAGGACTGGGTGGGAGCTGCAGTGGGTCGTAGGTCTGGACGAGTTCTGGATTCATGCGTCCTGCATCTTGCACGGAGGGTGGCTTCCAGCCCATCTCACGCATGTGCACACACACGTACACACATCACATGTACGCACATACACATACATACAAACGTATATACGCATATGCACGTCTCTCTGTGTGTCTGTCTGTATCTCAGGGATAGTGGAAAAAATTGCTGAGTTTTTAGCTGTTTGAATTTTGTCAAGTCACTTGATGGACTTAAGAATTGTTATCTGCAGGTGCTTGAGAACTTAGGACTAGTTAACACACTTGCCTTGGCTCATTAGAGTGGTTAAAATATTAGTGTTATCATCGGACTCACTCAGAACTCACTTCTCTGATGTTAGGGAGGAAGATACTCCGAGGGTTCCCAGGTCTCTCTCAGCCACCTGAAGATCACAAATCCACACTCAGCTCCCAGAGAGACAGCACATTGATTAGATTAAAATAGTTATCGACCATTTATTAAATATGTTAACAAAGCTCACACGTTGCATTTGGATGGAAGAACCACTGCCCTATAAGGTTCTACCCAGTACTAAGAGTTTGTTTACTTTTGCATGATGTCAATACAGTCTGTGCAATACAGTCTTGCTCGACTTGAATTGGGTGATTGACATGGCTTATTGAGTTGGGTTGCTTTTAATGGAAAGTATATACATTCAGATGTATTTTAAGAGATACTGAGTGTAACCCTGAGCATCTCAGACAGTCTTGTTGTCACCGGCATCTTCTTCCCAGTCAGCAGCATCCCCTAAAATCACCGCATCCAAGGCTCATCAGATAAAACGGTTGAGTCACCGTGGATTTCTTGCAAGACCTCCTCGTATTAGTAACCTACTCATTGCCATTCTTCACATCTTTCAGTTGTGCCAGGAGTGGGAACTTGGGCCTGTGCCTGACACATTATTCTTTAAGTTCTGGGTACATTTGAGACACCATGTAAATATGGATTGATTTTTATTGCACAGACTGTATTGACATCATGCAAAAGTAAACAAACTCTTAGTACTGGGTAGAACCTTATAGGGCAGTGGTTCTTCCATCCAAATGCAACGTGTGAGCTTTGTTAACATATTTAATAAATGGTCGATAACTATTTTAATCTAATCAATGTGCTGTCTCTCTGGGAGCTGAGTGTGGATTTGTGATCTTCAGGTGGCTGAGAGAGACCTGGGAACCCTCGGAGTATCTTCCTCCCTAACATCAGTCCCCCCGCCCCGCCCCGCCCCGCCCCTCATCACCAGCAAGAATGAGAGACAGCAAATGCCAGGCAAGCCGCAATTTCTGCCGTTCCTCAGCCCTGCCAGCTCTCAAACTTTAATTTTGCCCATATGAATCGCCCGGCGTCGTGTTAATATGCAGATGATGACTCGGTAGGTCTGGAGTAGAACTGAGGTTCTGCATTTCTAGCATGTTCCTAGGTGATGCTATTGCTCTGGTCTGTGGATCACTCTGCAGAGCGAGCCTCCCGGGAACAGGGGTGCGGAAGGAGTGGGGCCAGGGCTGGGGTCGGGGAGGAGCATCCGGGGCACAAAGACTAAGGAGGCGCTTGCCCTCAGTTATCCAGGCGCGCCCAGGGCTGCTCGCCCTCTCTGCGTGCGCAAGTGCAGGCTGCCTTCACCCCGAGGGGCAGCGCCGCCTTACATGCTGTGCCTTGCTCTCCCTCGTTCAAGGGGCCTGGTGGAGGGGGAGGCGTTCCAGCCGGGGTCTTACGGCTCCAGCTCCCACCCTGACATCCGGGCGTGTGCCTCACACTCCCTGAGGCCGGCTCTCGCTTTGACCCCTCCCCCACCAAGGATGTACTTGACGCCGACGATTTCCTCCGTTGTAGCCCCCGACCCTGGTTGCACACTCGGGGACCTGCGTCTTTGGCAGGTGGCGGCCACACGGCCCGTCCTACCGCCCACGCCTCTGCCGTCTTATAGTGACTGCTCCTCATCAGAGTGACGGCCCTCCCACCTGTCACATCCCACGCCCTTGAAGCCAGGGGTTGGCACGTGACAAGTTTTCCGCCAACGAAACGTGGCAGAAGCGACGTGTGCTGTCCCCTGCGGGAGCTGTAAGAGCTGAAGGGGATTCCTCACGTCCTCCTCCCCCCGAGGGGGTGACCATGGGGGCGGAGTTGAGATGGAGCCTCCCTGAGTGATTGCCAGGGAGCTCAGCCTCCCGCCACCCCACGCCAGGCACGTGTCAATGAGAACCACCCGAGGTGTGTATTACCGCAGCGTGGCCTCGCCCACCCCAGTGATGCTGCCTGCTTAGGTGCAGGGTTACCTGTCCTCCCGTAGGCCCATCGCGCTCCGTTTTGCAGGTTCAAGCTGCCGATTGCTCCTCCCAAGGTTTTCACAGAGGAACCCGCCTCCTGACTGCTTTGAGCCTGGGTTTCCTCCCGCGGTGTCCGGACTCCTCCAGGGCACTCCACGCATCCCCTAAGGTGTGTTTGGAAAAGTTTTTCAGGCTAAGTCTGTTCTCAACATCCATCTTCCTAAAAAGGTCCCCTCCTGTTGATTTTCAAGCAACTGCCTCTTGCTTGCCATTGCCTTGAAAAAAGAAAATATCAGTGAACGGAGTTGGGAATTCTGGTTAAAGAATTCCATTGTTCATCAGAGGGATCCACTGACAAATCCCCTACACCCTCATTGATGATGTTCAAAGTAAGTGGTGAGGGGCTTCCCTGGTGGCGCAGTGGTTGAGAATCCGCCTGCCGATGCAGGGGACACGGGTTCGTGCCCCGGTACGGGAAGATCCCACGTGCCGCGGAGCGGCTGGGCCCGTGAGCCATGGCCACGGAGTCTGTGCGTCCGGAGCCTGTGCTCCGCAACGGGAGAGGCCACAACAGTGAGAGGCCCGTGTACCCCCCAACAAAAAAAAAAAAAAAAGTAAGTGGTGAGGCCCGTGGGACCATCCTCCTCAGTGGACCACCCTCGAGCTCTCCAAGGGTAGCCACTAAGGGTCTTTGTTCAATTAGCCCACGTGTTATGGACGCCTCTCCTTGTCAACATAAAGAGAAGTATTCCATGGCAGTTAATAACCGCGTGCCGTTGCCCTACATGGATGCTCCATGTTTATTCCCCTAGGCTTCTCTGGTGAGGCACTTAGTTGACTCCCAGTTTCTCTGCATCGTAAACAGCACTGCATCCTTGTGCATCCACCTTTCCTGACACCAGATTCCTGGAGTGTATTTGCTGGGTCCGGTCATGATGGTGTTTCCTGAGTGAGCTCACATGCACGGGGCTGGCTCCCCTCTTTGCCGGGGTGAGGGTGTCCCGCACAATCCCTCCACCAATTGACACTTCAGCCGTGATGAAATAATGTTGCAGGTGTCTGTTCACGTATTTGTGTGGAGAAACACCCCCAGAACCCCTCCACTGAAGCATTTATCCCTCATCATCCTCTTTTTCTATCAACAAATATCAAGATACAGGAGAGCTTTCTACCATCTTCTTCGCGATCGGTTCTGAGACAGCTCCCCGGGCAAATGCAGAGCATGAATTAGAGGTGGTGACAGGAGAGGGGTAGACAAGGGGTCGTGGACCATCACAGATGGTGGGCACCGCAGAGGGCTCAGCCAAGACAACGAGGGCGGGAGTGCCTCCTTTCGGCACTGGTTGCCCTGCTGAGAAGCTGGACCGAGCAGACGGGAGGGCTGTCCTCTGCTACGTGTGCGGACTGAGAAATTCGGGAGAAGGTCTGTCTGGCAGGGGTGGCCTGGACATGGAATTAGGGCAGAGAAGGGCACGGGGAAGGGAGGTAAGGGGCTCCTCCTGGCTGGGTGGGGGTTCTGTGGGGAGGGGTCGCAGCCCAGGCCGCACTTGTCACCCACCAGGCTCTCCCAGGATTGCTGGGGGGCAGCCCAGGTGGAGGTGGGCCGTCCTGTCCGCGCAGAGCTGCTCTGTGACATGCCTATGACCTACCCACCCTCCTCTGTGACTGCTGGCTCCTGAGGCCCTGAGTTCACATACATGTGCATGCACGTATACGTACACATGCATACACATGCACACACGTGCATACACACGCACACACATGCATATGCACGCACACACATGCATGCACTTACACACACTGCCAGTTGGGGTGTATGGGGGTGTGGCCCATCCGAGCGTGTGCTCACAAAGAGAGGGGCAAAGAGAGGGATGAAGTCAGCTGGGAAAGGACAGACCCTGCAGATTCCTGTCTGGTCTCAAACCAGATGAAGACCTCTCCTCGCTCATTTGCTCCCCGTCATTTTTCCTCCTGGGCCTGGTTTCTGGGGGCTGTTTGTTAGTGCTTAAAGTTGTTAAAATGAACAACAATAATAGCATATTCTATGTTCAGAGTACATTTCTCAGGAATTTGTCTCCCTTTTGGACAAGCCTTCATGTACATTGAAGCTTAGAGAAAAAAGGAGAGAGTGTGCCCATTATACAGGTTAAGAAACCAAGGCCCCCAAACGCACCATGAATTCTTCTTTTCCCAGGAGATCGTGGCTGCTCCTTAGACATTTGATCTTCTTTCACTTCTTCATTCCCTACTCAGTGTTTCTGTGGGGACTTTGGCCGGGATGCTGTAGGTCCAGAGCAGTGCTGCCCAAGAGAAACTTCTGCAGTGACGGACATACTGTGCACCAGTCCTGTCCAATACAGCGGCACCCACCACACCGGCTGTTGAGTGCTTGAAACATGGCTAGTGCAACAGAGGACCTGAAGTTTTAATTTTACTGAAATTTAACTTGTTTAAATTTAGCTAGCCGCATGTGGCCTGTGGCTGCCGTATTGGACAGGCCTGGAGCATGTACAGGAAAGCGCACTTAGGAAGGCAGAGTTCATGGAGTAGATGGTAGGCGTTCCTGGGCGGCCTTCCATTTGGGATTCCTTCCTGGGAGCATGTCACGAGGGCGGAGCGGTGGAGAGCTGTGAGCACCCAGAGCTCATTAACAGCATGGAAGCATCGGCAGTGTCCAGTCCTCCAAGAGAAACTTCCCACTTGGAACAGGTTCTCTCATAAGGGACTTGGCCATATTTCTTTTTCCAGAAATATAAGATGTTGACTCACATTGGTTGCTAGAATGCATATTTGTTTGCTGTGACCCGGCAAATGAGCAATGACGTTTAGTTAAGACACGTCCCACCAAAGCCAGAGTAGATGGTGTGCCTGTGATATTACTGATTCTATCCATATGGTCAATTCATGCTCGATTCTGGGGTCTTCCAGGAAAACAGGAAATCTTATCTCTGCAGAACAACTTGCAGTCTCCTCCAGCAGAAAATGAAATTGGTGTGGCACAGTGTGTTTCCGTTTTGTTGACTTAAAACAGCCAAGCAAAGTCACTGCCGTGTCGTGCTCAGTGGTTTATCTCTGAGATGTCATAGAATCTAACTGTGTTTCTTCTGGACAGGCCCTTCTACCACTGGAAGCATATTAGAATCACCAGAGAACTTTAAAAATAACCCACTGAGGCCCAGACTCCACCCTGGGCCAATTAAACCAGACTCTCTAGATGCAGCCTAGGAACTCACATCTTTTGAAGCTACCGGGGAGCGTATATTGTGCCCCCGGGTGGTGCACCTGGCTTTCGGTGGTCTTTTCTGTGTTCCCCTAGCTTGTCTAATGTTGTATTTCATTTCCTTGTAAGCTGCCCCAGGTCCATTAAGAAGTAGACTGGTAAACCTTAAATAAAATTCTCCATCCTACCGGTTAGAGAAAGTACACCATATTTTCACCGTATATAGAAGTTTAGCTTTTCCTGAATATAGGCTCCCAAATGATAAATCTGAGCAGAATTGCTGTAAATGTCAAGTGATTGCGTTATTTCATTGTCTGCTACCACTCCCTACAATTGTTCTTTTAACCAGAAAATCTCATTGCCTCAGGAAATATGCTTCAGACTTTCCCTATGCGGGGATTAAGTCAAATGCACCTAAGAAAAGAGGGCAGTGAGCAAATACGATGCCTGCGGCGACATGGGGAAGGGAGTCCTGCTAGAGCCACCTCTTTTATCCGCCTATATGCAGTGGAAGTGGCCTGTGGGTGTGGTGTGTTTGCATCAGAGGGCAAAGCATAATCTCTGCTCCAGAGGGAAGCCTCTTGTGCTTCTGGAATATCGCCCTGGTCCTCCTTCCCTCAAAAGGTAATAAAGTATGTGCCTTTGCTGATTAGGAACAAATGTCAAGTGTCCACCATGATGGAAATCTCCGATTTCCATGGCTCTGATCCATTGCAGCGAGAGCTCATGAATCTTTAATGGCTGGCCTATATTTAGGGGCTTTCAGTGTCTGAGGGCGATGAAATGTCCCGCAGAGATAGACTTCTCCAAGTGCCCTGTCTTCTGCCAGGACTGGGGCCTATTTAAAGCACATCTTGTCTTTCTAATGCACAGAGATTCTGCTGACCACAAGAAGCTGTTCTGGACTTGAGATTAGATGATAAGACCTACCCCCCCAAGTGTTTATTAATTTTTCCAAAAAATATGATAGTGACTGTACACTACGTGTCTGGCCTCGTGCTGGGCACAGTGGTGAATAAGACAGGGCCCCTGACCCCTGAGCTTATATTCTAGTTGGAGGAGGTAGACAACAGACAAGAAAACAAATAATTGAGGTAATTACAGGCTGGGATAATTGCCGTGAAAGCAATAAGCAGGGTGGTATGACATGTTTTAAGCACAGAAGTGACATGACCTGATTTGCATTTTGAAAGACCACTCTGGTCACCAGGGGCGGGGGCGAGGGAGAGATGGATTGCAAAGGGGACAAAAGTGAAAGCCTAGACACCAATAAAGATGCCATTTCAGTGGTCCAGGAAAGAGATGGTAATGGCGGTAGGGGTGGAGAGAAAGGGCAGACTTGTAACCTATGTGAGAGGACAGTGAAGAGGACTTGCCAGTGATTTGGATGGGAGAGCAGAAGGGAAAGAAGCAAGAAAAACTCCTGAACATGTGGATCAACAACTGGGTAGATTTTTGTAACTTTTCCCAAGACAGGGAAGATGGAGTTGTGGGTAGACGGGACAGGTCTGGGGGGAAATATCGAATGTACTGTCATCTAAATGATCTAAGTATGGATGTCATCTAGGTGTAGATGTGCCTAGGCTTCTGGCATATCTAGAGATGCATTTTGGAAACGCAGCTTATAGGTGGCATTTAGAGCTCTGAGCTGACCTGGACAGACGTTGGAGATTGAGCCCTCTGGTCCTTCACCATGCGGATCCCGTAGAAGAAGTACCAGTGAAGGAAACCAAGATGGAGTGGGGAAGGACCAGTGGGGAAGAAGAAGAAAAGAACACGGCATCTTCAAAACCAAGAGGGGTCAGGAGGGTGGTCACCAGGGAAACAAGGTCGGAGAAGCATTCATTGAGATGCCTGACACCGTTCAGTCTATAGCAACCTGGCAAGAGCCATTTTAGAGGGAGGTTGGAGGGTGGGGAGTGGATTAAATGATCAAAGAGTAGCCGAGTCCAAAAGTAAGATGAGGAAGTTGAGTTTAACCTTTTGCAAGTTTTTCTTTGAAAATGGAGCACAGAAATGGGGCAACAGCTTATAGGATGTTGAACTGGGGAAGGCTTTGTTCTTAAGATGAGACACTTTTGGATGGAGATTCTGGAACGTGTTTGTTTGCTGATTGAAATGATGGAGGAGAAAGGGAGATTCAGTGTTTCAGGAGCAGAGGGGAGACTAGGAGGGTAAAGTTGTCGACAGTCTGGGAGGGGATGAGACCCAGAACACGCATTCCCCGACCTCCTTCTAAAGCAGCAGGGATGCTCCACTTTAACAGCAGGAGGAGAGAGAGGATATGGGTGCCTCTGGGATCCGGTGGAGGAAGATGAGAGCCTGATTGCTCCTAATTTTTCTGAACATAAGGCAGAGTGATGAGCTGATGGAGAGGATGCATTTGAGGAGAGAGAAGAAAGTATGAAGCCATCACCGCAAAGAGTGGGGAGCAAATTACATAGAAAACGTAGTCAGATTGCCTGTTCCCTGGGTGCCCCTTTGGGTTTTGGTGACCCTGTTTGAGGGGAGCCCTGTGAGTGTGTCGTTTTTCTCTGGCCATGTCAGTTGTTCAGGGGTGGCCCATAGGAGGTAGAGGGTTGGCTTTAACCACAGGCTGAAGTTTTGTCACTTGAGTACCACACAGGACGAGAGGGGCCAGGAGGCTAGGAGATTTGAAAAAGAGTGATTAGAAGGACAGACAATAGGACCTGGTGGGCCACAAGGGCAGTGAAGAAAGGAAGATGATGGATAGTGAAAAGGGGGTTTGGGCCCTGGGGGAGTGGTTCTAGAGTAGGTGTCCTGGACTGCAGGGAGGTGGTGGTCAGAAAGGATGCTTGTAACAAGGATGTTGGATGTTAGTGATGTCATTCATGATTACAAGAGTCAAGTCTTAGGAGAGACAGAGAACCTGGACATTGGAAGTGATAGGATCAGGAAAGTGAGAGGTCAGGGCCCTGAACCGCTGTCCCAGCGATGCTGACGTCATCATGATGATGCCAGGAGCAGAGATGGAGAAGCAGGGACCGAGCTGGGAGCCGAGGAAAAGGGAAGAGCAGCAGAGGGGAGCTTCGGTGGAAATTAAGACTCTCTGGGATGCTTGAGTTTCCTCACTGTCTGGGCTGGGAGCTGGGGTTGTACTTAGTGCTGTAGAAGCTTTTTGGAGAACGCGCCCCCAACCTTGAGGACTCCCAGCTGCTCCTGACCCGACCTGCTGTGGGGAAGAAAGTACAGCTCAGGGCCGAGCAGGGGGCACGCCCCGTGGCTGCCTTCCCTCCTGAGCGGTCAAGTCCACATAGTAAGTGCGTTCACCTGGGGACGTCAGGGAACCTGAGGACCAGCTGGCTCTGCCAGGCCATCCCTGTGTGACTTTGGACATGTGATGCCACCTCAGTTTACTCATGTGTAACCTGAGAGAATAAATGTACTTCTTGATCTAGATTTGTTCTTGCTCTGGCCTTCTATGTCTCTTCATGTCCACACCTGGCCTGAGGTCTCTCTCCATTAAGTCTTGAGAAAAACCAGCAAGCTTCAATTTGTTGAGTTTGATAAAGAATGCCATTAGTTTTTGAGTACTGATGAACCAAAGGGCTGTTGTCACAAGGCCATGCATGCATGTCACCTTGCCAACTTCAACTCTTTGAGCCTAAAAAGATTCCCATGCAAACGGGACACCCATCTCAGTGCCAAGGGGATATCTGTCCACCTAGACCTCCTCTCTGCCACCTTACGGGTGCTCTCAGCCCACCAGGGACCTTCGGGTTGCCTGTGTGTGCGCGGAGGGGCCCTTACCCCTTCAGCACCTTGGAGAGTCCAGCGCGACCTGCCTTGTCTGGTAGTTGGGGATTCAAACTGGGGCTCTAAGCCCTGCCCGCAGAGGTTCACCCAAACATCCTTCCTTTCCTTTCTGCTGTAGGACTAGTGATATGTCTGGCTTCCTAGTGATATGTCTGGCTTCCCAAAGCGGAGTGGCTTGGCACGTGGCTCCGAGTTTGAGACAGGAGGCCTGGCGGGTCCCTGAGCAGGGCTTTTATCTCAGCGACTCTAGTGTGGGATTTCAGGGTTGGCCTTCCTTCTCTGAGAAGGGAGTGGATTGAAACAGGAGACCAGACTGCACCATCCAAGTGCAAAGAGAGGGCTCTTCTCTCTCCAAAGTAGCCTTTGCTCAGACGCTAAAATATGGATGATATCATGGGCTGGGAGATGACTGCGTGAAGTTTGCACACAAAACTCTTCCCCCTCCTTTGTACATACATGCACGTGTACGCGCACACATGCACACACGCAGACAAGACCACTCTTGGCTGATACTGACACTGACAGTGCCACATCCCAGAAGTTAGACACGAGAGAAGACTGACCCACTCCCGTGTGTCCCCTGTGCCTACAGGTAGATCGCAAATGCAAGCGTCAGTTCATTCGTTTGTTTACCCCTCATCCACGTTAGTGATGGGAAACCCACATCATCCCCCCACATTTTGGAAGGTGCAGTCTGGTAGAGGTGAACACACACACACACACACACACACACACACACACAGGCTGTATTGCCAGTGTAGTAAGTGACATAAGATACCTATCAGCCAAACACCATGGAAGTTCAAAGTAGGGTACATTTCTCCTAGAAGGGGGATTCAGGAAGGCATCAGTGGGAGGTGGCATGGGATACCTGTGAAGGAACAAGCCCCCAGCAGAGCAGGTGTCGGGCTCAGAGGGCATGTCAGGGATTCTGTGCCTGTTGTGATATTTTGGGGTCAAGATGTCTTTGAAGAAGCAGAAGGGGAAGCAGAGTAAGGGGGGGGCCCTCCGTGCCGACACTGCGCGTGGCAGTCTGGCGGACAGCGGTGGGTGTGGCCGTGACTGTTGGCCCCCCGCTAATGGCAGATCCCCGATTTTGCCCGATCTTCGCTCTAAACTACTGTTTCAGTCACTCCATGAATGTGGTCCCAAAACATTCACAGATATTGCTTCAGACTTCATCCTTAATTAATATGCCATTAAGATCAAGTTTGGCACCAGTTTCTTCCCTAGGGTTCATTGCTAATGAATTTATGGTTTTGGTCTGGAAGCCAGAAAGCCAGGTGCTATCTCCGTGAACATTCCAGGTTGACTGAACGTATCTAACTATGTATCTACTATCTAACTGAGATGCGGATGCCTGGTAAACTGGCTCTGGGTAGAAAAAAAAGCCCCTGTTTGTGATTGGTAGCCTTTTCCGATTCCTTGGCGTAGATACTCCTACAATGGTCAATGTCATGGTCATAACAATTTAACAAATGGCTTGTAGAATTTCTGAATGTTTAACATGTGGCTTCAGAGCTGGTCCAGGTTGGACCGAGCCCATCACTGGGTGGACGAAAGGGTAGGGATGCAGAAGTAAGAGCAGGAAAGTTCGAAAAGTTTCCTTGCCTTGTGGCCTGCTGTCTCAGATAGCACTCCCCATCACCAGCTGCCTTGTTTCAAATGAAAAAAAAAAAATTTAACTGACTGGATGCAACCAGTTTATGTACCTATACCAAAAATTTCAAACTGTTCCTTTAAAATAGAGCAACATTTGAAAATTTGAAATATAAAGATAGGGACTTCCCTGGCAGTCCAGTGGTTAAGGCAACGCGCTTCCAGTCCAGGGGGAAGTTTGATCCCTGGTCGGGGAACTAAGATCCTGCATGCCTCACAGCGCGGCCAAAAAAAAAAAAAAAAAAAAAAATAAATATATATATATATATATATATTAGTATATTAAATACTTATATAATAG
>NC_041227.1:44992371-45027255 GCF_002837175.3 Physeter macrocephalus | reverse complement strand
CTAGTGATATGTCTGGCTTCCCAAAGCGGAGTGGCTTGGCACGTGGCTCCGAGTTTGAGACAGGAGGCCTGGCGGGTCCCTGAGCAGGGCTTTTATCTCAGCGACTCTAGTGTGGGATTTCAGGGTTGGCCTTCCTTCTCTGAGAAGGGAGTGGATTGAAACAGGAGACCAGACTGCACCATCCAAGTGCAAAGAGAGGGCTCTTCTCTCTCCAAAGTAGCCTTTGCTCAGACGCTAAAATATGGATGATATCATGGGCTGGGAGATGACTGCGTGAAGTTTGCACACAAAACTCTTCCCCCTCCTTTGTACATACATGCACGTGTACGCGCACACATGCACACACGCAGACAAGACCACTCTTGGCTGATACTGACACTGACAGTGCCACATCCCAGAAGTTAGACACGAGAGAAGACTGACCCACTCCCGTGTGTCCCCTGTGCCTACAGGTAGATCGCAAATGCAAGCGTCAGTTCATTCGTTTGTTTACCCCTCATCCACGTTAGTGATGGGAAACCCACATCATCCCCCCACACTTTGGAAGGTGCAGTCTGGTAGAGGTGAACACACACACACACACATACACACACACACACACAGGCTGTATTGCCAGTGTAGTAAGTGACATAAGATACCTATCAGCCAAACACCATGGAAGTTCAAAGTAGGGTACATTTCTCCTAGAAGGGGGATTCAGGAAGGCATCAGTGGGAGGTGGCATGGGATACCTGTGAAGGAACAAGCCCCCAGCAGAGCAGGTGTCGGGCTCAGAGGGCATGTCAGGGATTCTGTGCCTGTTGTGATATTTTGGGGTCAAGATGTCTTTGAAGAAGCAGAAGGGGAAGCAGAGTAAGCGGGGGGGCCCTCCGTGCCGACACTGCGCGTGGCAGTCTGGCGGACAGCTCTGGGTGTGGCCGTGACTGTTGGCCCCCCGCTAATGGCAGATCCCCGATTTTGCCCGATCTTCGCTCTAAACTACTATTTCAGTCACTCCATGAATGTGGTCCCAAAACATTCACAGATATTGCTTCAGACTTCATCCTTAATTAATATGCCATTAAGATCAAGTTTGGCACCAGTTTCTTCCCTAGGGTTCATTGCTAATGAATTTATGGTTTTGGTCTGGAAGCCAGAAAGCCAGGTGCTATCTCCGTGAACATTCCAGGTTGACTGAACGTATCTAACTATGTATCTACTATCTAACTGAGATGCGGATGCCTGGTAAACTGGCTCTGGGTAGGAAAAAAAGCCCCTGTTGGTGATTGGTAGCCTTTTCCGATTCCTTGGCGTAGATACTCCTACAATGGTCAATGTCATGGTCATAACAATTTAACAAATGGCTTGTAGAATTTCTGAATGTTTAACATGTGGCTTCAGAGCTGGTCCAGGTTGGACCAAGCCCATCACTGGGTGGACGAAAGGGTAGGGATGCAGAAGTAAGAGCAGGAAAGTTCGAAAAGTTTCCTTGCCTTGTGGCCTGCTGTCTCAGATAGCACTCCCCATCACCAGCTGCCTTGTTTCAAATGAAAAAAAAAAAAATTTAACTGACTGGATGCAACCAGTTTATGTACCTATACCAAAAATTTCAAACTGTTCCTTTAAAATAGAGCAACATTTGAAAATTTGAAATATAAAGATAGGGACTTCCCTGGCAGTCCAGTGGTTAAGGCAACGCGCTTCCAGTCCAGGGGGAAGTTTGATCCCTGGTCGGGGAACTAAGATCCTGCGTGCCTCACAGCGCGGCCAAAAAAAAAAAAAAAAAAAAAAAAAAAAAAAAAAAAATATATATATATATATATATATATATATAAAAAAAATTTAACTGACTGGATGCAACCAGTTTATGTACCTATACCAAAAATTTCAAACTGTTCCTTTAAAATAGAGCAACATTTGAAAATTTGAAATATAAAGATAGGGACTTCCCTGGCAGTCCAGTGGTTAAGGCAACGCGCTTCCAGTCCAGGGGGAAGTTTGATCCCTGGTCGGGGAACTAAGATCCTGCATGCCTCACAGCGCGGCCAAAAAAAAAAAAAAAAAAAATATATATATATATATATATATATATATATTAGTATATAAAGTACTTATATAATAGTTTGCAAATCTCTGCATAACAGAGAGATTGTTGCTTTATAAAGGAATTTGACATGTAGTTCTTTAAATACCAAGTAATCTCACGGTTTACATACGATTCAATTTTGCAAATATTTAGCTTACTGTTTCTTAAAATATTTGTCTTATATAAAGCAATGGTTCTTCATTTGGGGTCCATGAATCCCTAGAGGGATGCACTGGGGTGAGAGTTTAGGGAGTTTGTGGATGCTTTGCATTCATGCACGTATGCTTTTTCTGTGGAGATGGTGGAGCTTTCAGCAAATTCTTCAATATGTTTATTACTTAAAAGGTAATGGACTCTGTCACCTGCCACGGGGCCCCATGTCATGAACATCATAAATGCATGGGTGGTCATGTCTGTGGATCCAACAAGGCATTTCAGAGTTGAAGGCGCATTTAACGTTGGTGCAGACTTAGTCTGTGTCACGGTCACCTTTACCTGCTGGAGAAATTGTCTTGCCCTGAAGTGACAGGTGGGACATGGACTTTTCAAGGAAGGGTCAGTCTGATGGTGACAGTGACAATAATGATGCCACCTCAGCTTTACAAATATGGGAAAGAAACCAAGCCAGAAGCCAAAGCTCATGACCTCCCTTCTCCGTGGATGAGGCTACTCTGCCTGTTTATGAGTCTCTAGGGTTAAAACACATGTGCTTTTCACCAGGGCTGTGAGAGACAATCTTCCAGGACAATATTAATCACCAGGGGGTCTTACAAAAAGTTGATCTCAGGCTCCTGGCTCATTAGGGGAGCCAAGGCCTTCCATCTGGCCTTCCCAAGGACTGGGGGATTTTCTGCTGGAGGAAGGGGATTGTGGCTGGCTGCCCCCCGCAACTCCGCACTTCCCGAGATGGCAGAGCCAGTTAAGCTGGGGCACTGCACCCCTTTCAGTCATGCGCGTTCCTGCCTGGGAGACCCCAGACTCCCAGACCCTGGCGGGGTCTCCCTGTCAGCTTCACGCTCACACATCTGTATAGGCCTCAGGTGTCAGCAGTGGTGGGAGATGCTCCTAAGGACCCCAGGAAGGCTGAGGAGGGAACATGGAGCCTTCAGGCCATAGTCTGGAACACTCAGCCAGTGTAGACGCTCTGTAGGTGTTGGGAGCCATGGGTTAAAACGGCTTGACCGCCATGTGGCGCCCCTACAGCATCTGATCCCAGACTTAGCAACGGGCCTCTCCCCACCTCTCTGACCCCCAGAAGCCTAGCTTTGCCACAGATATTTTCTGAACCACAGATATTGCTCCTGAGACGTGGTGGGTCAGGGTTTTACTCACCCGGGGGCTCTAGTTACACATTCAGCAGCACAGAAAGCCTCACAACCACCAGGCTCTTCAGGATATTATTTAACATTTTTTTTTTTTTTTTTTGCGGTACGCGGGCCTCCCTCTGCTGCGGCCTCTCCCGTTGCGGAGCACAGGCTCCAGATGCGCAGGCTCAGCGGCCATGGCTCACGGGTCCAGCCGCTCCGCGGCATGTGGGATCTTCCCGGACCGGGGCACGAACCCGCGTCCCCTGCATCGGCAGGCAGACTCTCAACCACTGCGCCATCGGCAGGCAGACTCTCAACCACCGCGCCACCAGGGAAGCCCTATTTAACATTTTTATGTGCAGGTGGTCATCATTTAGTGAGCAGGATTAAATTCCATTTGTAAATCACTGCTCGTCATCGGGAAACTCACTGAGAGAACGCAACACTGCGCTCTATGATGACCACGTTGGCTGCACCTGGTGTGGGTTGAATTCTCTCAGGCTCCCCCATAGTGGGGTCAGTACGAGTTCTCGTCTCAAACTCGGTAAACACCCCGTGTGGTCAGACAGCCCATCTCCACTTGCCCAGCTGCAGGTGTGTCCCTGAACCACCTGCAGGTGATACTTTTGCACATTTCTGGGCAGGCATCTCATCGTCTGCAGAAGCAGTGCTTTCTTTAAAAAATCATGAGCAAATGGTACATCTTCACAGGGTTGGTATATAAATGAACACTATTCTGAGGCATATGAGTATTTCAGTCTCAATGTAGTTGCTGTAGGGAATGTTTTTTCTCCATGAAATGTGTTTGAGAATCCATGGGATAATTTCTTTCTTTTCTTTTCTTAGCTTTCAGGATTTTAAAACACGTGTTCCTTAGAACTCTGTAGAACAAGCTAGACAAATACTACTTATTTACATTATAAAAGTAAAAGAACTGAGGCTGGGAGTTTATGGAATTGGCTAAGGTCAGAGGTCTAGATTCCTAGCACACAGTCCATCTCCCTGTCTGCCAGGGAGAAATAATCATAATAATTAAGCAGTGGTGGAACTGGTCGTCACACCAATGACAGCAATGACCTCCCATGGGCATTTCCTGGAACTGTGCCTAGTCCTTTAGTTGGCTTTTCTTCTTTCATCCTACACCAACCTGTGACATCCGTAGGCACTAGCATTATTCCCATCTCCGGGTCACCTGGCAAGTCACTCACCTGCGTCCAGGTAGCTGGGGCGCTGGGGTGCCGGGGTGCCAGGATCTGAACCAGATCTCCCTGACCTCACTAACCCCTTCTAGTAGAATCTCTGCAGCGCACACAAGACCCTCCCCCCAGGAGCCGTCCTGGTCCTTTGCAGATGCAGATGCGCTGAAGAGCTCCGGGCAGGGCCCCCGGGTGGTATAGGAGGGA
The DNA here is from genome assembly GCF_002837175.3 of Physeter macrocephalus. Taxonomy (NCBI): domain Eukaryota; kingdom Metazoa; phylum Chordata; class Mammalia; order Artiodactyla; family Physeteridae; genus Physeter; species Physeter macrocephalus. The sequence continues at coordinate 45,022,480 of NC_041227.1, read as the reverse complement.
TGGGCAGATGGCCTGGCGCAGGCCTTGGTACCAAGAACCTCTCCCTATTCTTTCCAGGCAGATCAGTCCTTAATTTGGCAGTTGGGTCTGCAGAGACTTCTAATTAAAAGATGGATTTTTTAAATGAACTTTTATTAATTCAGCAATCTGCCTGGATGCTGAATTGTCAGTTTTGCTAATAGAGAAAAAGGTTGGGTTTATTTTGCAGAACAGTGAAAGTCACTCAACTTAATTAAACTGTCTGAGGAGATTTTTCTCCTTGTCTCACTGAGCCCAGGCCTGTCAGCCACAGTCGAAACTCGAGTCCAGCTTTTCTCCCAAAGTTGGGGTGATTTGGGTGTCAGCTGCTTCTGAAGTTCCCAGCATGTTCTCCACGGCACCGACCGGAAGCAAAGCACATAGGGTGATGCGTTTGCTACGCGGGGTTAACGAGAAGGCCCCCAAGTCCTCAGGGGACTCTCCCACTGTCCCTGGGCAGGGTAGCCTGGCAGCGGTGGACGGAGGTGTTTTATTTCCAGCGGCTTAGAACTTCATCATAACCCAGAGTTTAGACTCTAACTGAGAGCACGCTGGAGGAAAATTAAGAATCCAGAACTGCTAAAGGAAACACTAACTAGATTTGGCAGGACATTAAAAGAAGTGTCTCTTATGAGCAGGTAGGAATTGATCTCAGTGATGCAAAGACTGATGAATAGTGGAATATCTATCAGTGTCCTATTTTGTAGAGATGGGTCCCCATGGGGGGGAGAAAACATTATATGAAAAAAATGTGATGTTAAAGGGAAGGGTATCCCCCCATGTCGAAAAGACTCTCTCTCCCTGATCCAACAATCATCAGTGGAGGTGACCAGAAAACACACATGGCCCATAAAAATCATAGCTGTGATAAAGAATGGCCACTGTGATCATGTTTATTTAACATGCTCGCTTCAAAGGTGCTGGTGAGTAGCTATTGTCAATAGAAGAATGAATGTTATTTGAGGATAATGTAATTATATACCTAGAAAATCATAAGAATCTATTGGTTATCTTTTTTTTTTTGGCCGTGCCGCGAGGCATGTGGGACCTTAATTCCCTGACCAGGGATCGAACCCGCGTCCCCTGCAGTGGAAGTGTGGAGTCTTAACCACTGGACCACCAGGGAAGTCCCTACTGGTAATCTCTTAAAATTAGTAAGAAAGCTTTAAATGGTCAGATACAAGATAAATATGCAGACATCAATAGCTTCCCCAAATAATGATAGTGACCAGTTAGAAGACATGCCAAATCTTTTATTCAGATAACATCAACATAAAAAGTAGTAATATAATAGCTAAGATTGACTTTAACAGTGCACAACCTCTATAAAGAAAATGTCAACATGTATCTAAATACATATTAAGATATTTTAATAAATAGGTTTCTTGGGGAGAAGATGGAAACTTTTTTTTTTTTGCGGTACGCAGGCCTCTCACTGTCGTGGCCTCTCCCGTTGTGGAGCGCAGGCTCCGGACGCGCAGTCTCAGCGGCCATGGCTCACGGGCCCAGCTGCTCCGCAACATGTGGGATCTTCCCGGACCGGGGCATGAACCCGTGTCCCCTGCATCGGCAGGCGGACTCTCAACCACTGCGCCACCAGGGAAGCCCGAAGCTTATTTTTTAATCATCTTTCCAATTCAATTTAAAAATCTGTAAGATTTATTTTTGGTTTTACCCGAAGCCCTGAAAATATTTTGAAGAAGAGCAATGAAGGAACATTTTTTCCCTACTCTATATGGAAATGTGTTTAACATTTTATTAAAGCCACAGCACTGAACCAGACAGGTAAATGGTACCCAGGAGATAGCCCGAAACTGACTTTAGGACGTGAGCCTAATCTCTAACAAAGGAAACAGCCTTGACCAAGGCAGAGGGGAAGGCTTTTTAACAGTGTGTGGGAAGGTCGGCAAATTACTTGGGAAGACTCCAGTTAGCTTTATGCCTGAGCACACGTGTAAGGTCCTCCTTCCTCTCCCACTCCTCTGTCAGACCCCACGCTCTCCCCGCAGACGGCGGCGGAGTGCGAGCTGGCTGCCCTCCCAGCCTCTTTCTCGCGGGCCTTGCCACTGGTCGCGTGAATGGCCCTTGGAGGTCTGTTTTGACGAGCAATTGCTATAACCCCAAGATGCAGGTGGTTAAGTCATGGTAAGGCTGAGCTCGCTTCGGGTGCAAATCCTGGACCTGATAGAAGACAGAGCTGAAGGCAGTCGTGGTGTTCAGACTACTTAGCAAATGACTTTAGTTATAAAATAGAGGCCTGAACATAAAATGAGGAACTCTTAGAATGTAACATGGGAGAAAATCTACATGGCCTTGGGTTTAGCAATAACTTTTTAGATGCAACTCCAAAGACACAAGCCATGGGGGGAAAAATGGTAAGTTGGGCTTTATGGGAAAAGAGTCTAAAAAAGAATGGATATATGTATGTGTATAACTGATTCACTGTGCTGTACACCTGAAACCAACACAACATCGTAAATCAACTATAATTTTTTTTAAAAATGGAAAACTTTGGCTTGGTGAAAGCCACTGTTAAGAGAATAAAAAGATAAGCCACAGACTGGGAGAAAATCTTTGCAAAACACAGATATGATAAAGGCCTAGTATCCAGAATATGTAAAATTGTACAACGTGTTGTTGGAGAGAACTAGGAGAGTGCTTGGCGGTGGTTGCTTCAAAGAAAGAGGGAATTGTGGTTGTGAACTTGTGGCTTTTGTTGGGGAGGGTTTGGGATGTCATCATCCATAATTATGGAAGCCTCAAGGGGTCTCTCCCCAAACCCAAAGAATTCCATAGGCGGTCCCTGGAGGAGAGGTGCCAGCAGTGCATGCTTGTTAATCCTCCTTTTCTCCATTTGTATCACTGTCCTGACTCTTCTGGGCACCGTATGAGATTTCTAGGAGCTGGGAGTTAGGCACAAATAACACTGCAAGGTAAGGACTCATCTTCCTTGTAGTGAATGAGCACACAGGGCATCTGCTGAGGTGTGGACTGGAGCGTGTAGAACATCACAGTAAGGACTGTGGTCCCCAGTTGGTTGGCAGTTGAGTGGGGACAGGGTCACCACGTGAGCAGAAGTAAGCAGGAGAGATTGGAAAAGGAAGGATTAGAGCTGGAGAAACATGCTTGTCACCAACGCCCAATCACATGGACAGCCGAAGGGCCTGCCCCCGATGGTCATGTGGTGGAGAAGAGCTGATGGGTGGAGGACATAGGCCTCCTGATTTGGAAGGCCCTGGACATGAGCTGGGTCCAGCATAGGGAGGCCAAATGATTCCAGATCTTCTGTTCGGAGCCTGTGTAGGGGCTGCTGCTATTTATAGAAATAACGAAAGCAGGAGAACGAGGCAGGTGTTAGCAGCTGGAGAGACCTGCAGGGAATAAATAGATGGCCAATTTTAACTGAAGGCAAGCTAGGTCCACCAAAAGGAGGGATTTTAATTGCCGATTAATTTGCTACCCGGAGGTATTTTTGAGTTTTACAGAGTTTCTCTTCTACTGTATACGTGTGTGTTGAACTCTTCCGAGAAAGAACAGTGCTTAACCCAGAGTTAAGAATCACAAGTACCCTAGTTCTTGGATGGGGGAGAGTTCTCAGCCAAGGGGTCACCAGCTCTCCCTGGCCTCACCTGTCAGGGGGGACCCGGTGTCAGTGACACCACAGGAAAGGCAAGTGGCTTGATTAGCGTCTCTGATGATTTCTCCTATTTGCCAGCCTGGCACATGAATACAGTAGAAACTCTGTATATACTCTATATCAAACCATTTAGACTTGATGCCGAAAGGAATTAAATGACTCATATTAGGCTTGGAAGGTATTGGAAGTGAATGAAGTAATGTGGTTGTCATTTTCACAAAGGAAATAGCCTCTAGAGGGAGACAGAAAACTCTACAGAGAAATAGAAGGCCCAGGTCCCTGGACATTCACTCCTTCCCTTGGACGGCCTTGAGAAATCCCATCCATGGTGTCAGCAAGAAGGCCTCAAGCATGCTCATTTATTGCCATTTGCCATCTTGATTATTCGTAGGCATTTCATTTAGTGGTCTGAATCCAGAAATTATCTGTCCGGAGTCAGGAGCCAGAGGGTGACCTTGTATGGCAGCTCTGGTCTGTCCCAGCCGTCCTGCAAATGATAAATGACACACCCCTCCCCCGACCCCCCAGGGAGAAATGAAGTGCAGGCTCAGGGCCTTAATGATTTTCCATAACAACAGATGCATCTTTAGGATTCCATTTTGATTTCAGAATTGGCCTTCTGACCTGATTCAGGTCCATAAATCAACTGACAGAATGTATTGCTGCAGCTCTTCTTGGCATGATCCTTTGTGCCATGGTTTTCTCTTATATTTGACATGGAGAATATCCATGGGGTTCAGGTACACCCCCTTCTCCACTGGGGGTGCTTTCCTGATTTGTTTTTAAAAGGGGAGTGTCAGGGCCACAACCCTTGATCCGTTTGGTTTGACAAGTCAAGCTCAGGAAGCTATGGTGCGCCCCAAATGTGACTAAGCTCCCGGGGACCAGCAGTGTTTCTCAGCTGGGGGGAGGGGGAGCTTTTCCACCAGCAGGAGTCTGGGCCCGCAGCTCCTGTGGCCGTGTGTCACTGCAGAGCTTTTATGCTCATGTAAGATAAAGGTCAGGCCCGTCGGGCCACTCATATTACATGACAAGGAACCATAAACTGTAAGCACTTTGAGGGCAAGAACTGTCTCAAGTTCATCTCTGTCCCAAAACACAGCCCAGGGCCTGGCACCGTCAGCTCCCGTGGCTGAATAGGGACTGGGCGGCCTTGGTTACCAGTGTCAAGTCTCCTTAGAAGGGAGGCACTGCCCAGGCTCTGTCTGAAGAACTTTTTGTTTCCTCCTCTGGAAAATCACACTGTTGTCTACGCGTGCAGGTTCCTGGGATGCTGCAGAATTCTCCCAGGCCTCTGACAAGCCCAAGCCAGGTTCGCTCACCGGCTACCCCTGAGTGGAAAGATCAGGGTCCAGCAGTCACTGCCCCAGTCCTCTGAGTCTTCTGGAGCTGACATAGGCACCTGTGGCTTCCTTTCCGCCAACCCCTGATTGGTTTCAGCCCCCTTGTCAGGAACGGCTGACCACGGGCAGGTCCACAGGTTAATTACTTGTTGCCAAAGTCTTTCACTTTATCCGCGTCGCGTGTGGCTCTTCTTGGCTTTGTGATTGCTTCTCGTCTGTGTTTGTGGGGGAAGCCACCACCGCCCGACTGGCTTTCCTGACATCTCTCTTATGCTCCCCGTTCTCACAGACGTGGAGAGAGGACGGCCCTGCCCTTCTCTCCCGCTGTCTTAGCCTGGGCTCCCCAAGGACAAAGATGCAAGTAAGAGGTTTACCTGGGAGGTGATGCCAAGAGGCATGGGTGGGCCAGTGGGGAAGGGAGGTGGGCGAAGGAAATCAGTACAAGGTGGGTTAACAAGCAGGTAGCTTTTGTGGGCAGGTGGGGCTCAGCCCCACTGGGGAGCTCTGGGACACGTGGCGGAGGAGGAGGCTGGGGTTTGTTACCTCCCGCTCCCATCCCTCAGTGGCTGGGGCTACTCCGGGGGTCATCCACCCCCGGCTCTTCCGGTCGTCTCCACGGTTTCACCTGCAGGATGGGGGAATGCCCTTGGGTGGAGGGTTTCTGCCCCTCGCATGAGGACCATGAGTGTGCAGGGGACACGGCTGGGACACTAACAGCATCTCAGGTTTTGAAGGAAAATTCAGCCTGGGGCTTTGGCTCCGTACGTGCTTGCTAAGCGGACTGGGGCAGGTGCCCAAACTCTATGAGATGCAATTCTTCCCTCGGTAAAACAGGGATGGTGGTGGTACATAACTGATAACAGTGGTTGCAAAAACTGGGAAATGCATATAAAGCACTTATCATGGGGCCTGGCTGAGAAGGTACAAAGACACCTTAGCCACTGATGGTGGTGTTATCATACTTGTCTTTTTGCCGCTTGTTTTAGACTGGAATTTGTTCAACAGTGTGATCTGCAAAATTTGGAATTACTAGGAGACGTGAGGGTTTGGGTGCCCGGCCTTAAGATGAGTGAACTAAGAAGTCATTTCACGTCTCTGGGCCCGTTTTCTCATTTGGAAAGTTTGGACTAGACCGGAGGCAGGGGGGGCTCTAATCCTTAATGATTCTCATGGGAAGCCATACTTTACTCCCCACTGTTCATTTTGCCTCTCAAACCCATTTTTGCACACCTTAGCGACCTTGGACTTAGGAACCACACTTACACCATCGGACACACAGCCGCCTGAGTTTGGGGTTTTCAGAAAAATGGTACCAAATTTGAGGTACACCTGCAGTAACTAATTAGGGACTTGCCCCGCTGGTGGTTCCAGCTGATAGGAGGTGGGGTCCTCCGCTCTAGACTTGGTTCTGCGCCTTTGTCAAAAAGCTAGCCCATTTAGCTCCTGAGACCCCACTCATAGAAGAATCCAGAACGTTCTGTAGACCCCGTATCCTTATCCTCACACTCAGCTTGGGGAAGACTCTGTGTGATGATTTTGGAGAAGGGAAAAGTCCCAAGGGGACAGTTGACTTTTTCTGAGTTCCCTGGGGCAAAGGGCTCAGTCTGAGAGCTGAGTTTCCTGCTCAGGAACATTTGGGTCCTGGGAGACCTGTCTTTCCTGGCACCAGAGCCTTGGTGTCCTCCTGGAAGGCTTCGAAACAGCAAAACTGAGTTATGTAAGAAAAATCCAGTAGGGTTCAAAAAATGCATATTGACTCCATTTAATAACAAGGCTCTGAGAGTCCTCTGCGTTCTTGGCGGGAACGTTATAAATGCTTGTCCTTCCCGCTGCCAACAAGCTGCCTGGACTTGTCAGATGCCTTTTGACTGCACTTGCGCACGAGGAACGGCCACTTATGGAGCATCATGTTCAGGGCGTTGAGCACGTTCAGGGGGAGCTTGGGAGGCAAATATGAATGAGAGACAGTCCCTGCCTATGAGGGGTTGGGGTCCAGAGGAAAAAATGGGTATTTGAGGCGCCGCTCTCAAGAGAAGGCACTGCACTGCTACGACTTGGCTGTCAGTGTGTGCAAAGTGGGTTGAAAGAAAAAGTAAAATAATGATGACGAACATGTATTGAGCAATTACTGTGTGTCCGACAGTAGATTTAGGACTTTACATGCCTCCATGCTTAGCTAGGAGGCAGTGGCCACAATTTCAGGTGAGGACTTTGAGGCCCAGAAATGCCCAGCCGGAGGCAGAGTGAGAATCTGGGAGGCCTGGCTTCAGACCTTATTAGAAATCCACGCACCAGGGTGAGAAGAGTCTGATGGGGTGGAGGGAGCGGGGGCCTCAGAAATCTGGGTCTAGGGCCATCAAGCGTCTGGAGAATTCAGGCAGACTCGGATATTTCAGCTGGGTGCCTGGGGAAGGAGTGGTCCTACCCGTCCATAAAGAGAATGCGGGATGAGAGCCCATCGTGGCTCTGAGACAGGAGGACAGAGTCAGCCTGGTTGGGGATGGGTGGAGTTAGGTGTTGGTGGGATGGTAGGGGTGGGGGGGCGTGCAGAGGGCTCCCTGGGGAGTCAGAAAAGTAAGGCCAGTTCACTGGGTGATCTTCCCACATGACCTCTTCTCTGCAGTGGCTTCGAGGGCCTCCTCTATTTGACCTCTGCCCTGGGGTTCTCCTTTGAGCTGCAGACCCAGCTGACACCTCCTCCTGGAGAGCCATGGGGTCCTCACACTCCACGTGTCCAAACTGACCCCTTGACCACCCCCAGACCGGGTGCCCCTCCTACCTTCCGGTTCTCTGTGCCCCACTCAACCAGCCGCGCACTGCTGAAGCCAGAGACCCGGACGTCCCCCTAGACCCGCCTCTCCCTCACACCCCACGCCAGCTCCCTGCCCAGCGCTGCTGGCCATCCCTCCTTGCAAGCCCTCGAATCTTCTGGCCACACCTCCTCGCGGGATGCCTGCCCTTCTTCCTCTTTCCTGGGCTGTGCTGTGGTCCACGTGGCTTCCACCCTCCCACGCTTGCCCCACGTGACGGCCAGCGTGATCCTCCCACAGATGGAACCTGATCAAGCTCCCCGTTTTAAAAAATGCACCAAAGGCAGCACTTCCCACCTGGCCCACCTGGGTGCATGGTCTAGCATCGCCCCCTCCGCCTCACATGCCCTCACGCTCCCCTGCTTCTCCCCGCTCCAGCCTCACTCTCCTTCAGTCGCATAAACACCAGGTCGGGCTCCCTGCCTCCCGGCTGCACTGGGCTCTTTATCTTCCTGGACAGGTTTCCGTCTGCTTACCCACCTCACCCCTGCTCTTCTTCCTCCCTACGTAGTAAGGGGGGGTCACAGCCCCCCTCGTATGAGCTCCTAGAGCCCCAGGGAGCGTTCTCCTTGTGCTCATCCTAGTTGAAACCTTACCCTCATTCATGAAATTAAATGATCAGTCACTAGGCAGGAATCTCTCCGGATTTAGCAAACAGCAGACAGGTAACAGGTGCTCAACTGATGTTACCTGAGTGAATGAATGAATGAATGAATGAATGAAGCAAGCCCGGGATAGTCTCCCTTCTTTCCCATTTGGAGAATGTTCTTGCCTCTGTGAGGACAGAACCCATCCCTTGCTGAAATGTTCCAGACAATGAGAAGCCTTTGCTGAGATATTTCCTCCGGCCACTGACTTGGAGGGACCTCAGAGATTTCAGGAAGGAGCCCCGGGCAGAGTTTGAGGACACCACGAGCATGGGCTCATTCGGTACCAGCCTCCGCCGCCGTGTGCGCTGAATTGAATCACAGCGTTCATGATCCAGAGCGAAGACCAGCCCAGCAGAGGGGAAGTGTGCCGGCTTATGGGAATGGGCCATGGGGTGGCCCCGGCCTTTCCCTCTCTGAGGCGCGGCCTTCTGTCTGAGCTCACGTGTCAGCACACCTCCTGTGTCCACTGCTGCCATCAAGGCTCTGCAGCAATAAATTACCTACTTGTGATTAGCTTGTTTGCTTGTGATCAATGAGTACTGAGCCAGGCAGATCAGAGGCAGTGAGCAGATCAGATCTGACTCATTGATCTAGCTTCCCCACTGACCAAGGCCTCCAAAAACACCTGCCCTCAGTCACCGATAATCCTCCTCCTACCCGGGTAGTGGAGGTTGACATTTCACAAGCAATAGCTCCTTGGCAGATTTCTGACTGAGCTTGGCTTCCCAAAGCAGTGGGAAGGGGAACCAAAAAAGAAAAAGAGTTCTTTGCCATTGAAACAAATGGAAAAGAAGTTCTAGAGGCAGCCAGCCTGGGATGCTGGACACAGGATTTGGCTATCACATTTCAGTGGCTTGTGGGGTTGTGGAGTAGTTGTGTGTGTGTTTGAACCAAACCTAAATTTAGCATTTGGGATATTTGGATCTGAAGGATAGATGGCATTTGTATCAGCTGTACCAGCTGTTTTTCTTGCCTCTGAGGTTAAATGATGTTCCAAACACCCAAAGGCCCCGCCTTTGGTGCAGGCACTGGAGTCTCTGCAGCTGTGAGCAGGAGAGAAGCCGGCAGGTCTATGCAGCCAAGGAGGCTGGGGTCTACACAGCCTAGTACCCTGAGGCCTGAGCAGATGCGGCCGCTGTGTCACTGTGTTGGGGGCTTCGGGAAGGGCCGCTCTGCTCATGGCCAAGCTTTTTGCAACTGCAGGGCCAGCTGCTAGGAGTTTTCCCTACAAATATACCCGTCCAGGTACACAAAGAAGTGTGTGTAAGAATACAGCAGCCCAACTTGCACAGCTAACAACTGGGAGCAGTGTAGGTGCCATCACCAGGGCCCTGGGTAGATGGGTCATTCCTGCGCCCCAGGGAGTGATGAGGCAGCTGACTGGATGTGCCCACATGCAGAGCTTTCCAAGATATGTTAAAGGAAAATAGCAGCCCACAGACCATGCTACCATTGGTGTAAAATTAGCTACCATTTATGGAACAGGAAAGGAGGCCCTACGTGTTTGTAGATGTCTTAAGAATATCCATGCCAGGGCCCCAGTTGGGCACCTGGTTGTCGCTGGGCCTGGCGTTGGGTGATTGGAGGACTTCATTCCTTCTAGCAAGATTACTTTTCACGAGCTTATATTACCTATTCCAAACAAGTACATGCACGCCTAATGTAGGCATCCAAACAAACGTACACTTTTTTCAGAGTTGGCTGTTATAAGGAAGGCCCAAGGCCAAGCAGCTTCTCTGAAGCCTCTTTGGTCCATGGCTTTGCGGACCAAACCACCAAGATTCATCCACTTGTAGAGAACCCCGCCCGCTCCAAAAGTCCTCCTCACATGGCCAGAAACACTCAGCCGGGGATGGTAGCAATTCGAGAAGCCTGTGGTCGCTGAGGGTTAGGATTTTTATGATTTTTAAAGAATATCCTTATTTTGGCCTTCCCTGGTGGCACAGTGGCTAAGAATCTGCCTGCCAATGCAGGGGACATGGGTTCAAGCCCTGGTCCGGAAAGATCCTAAAAAAAAATAAATAACATCTTTAGCTGTCATTTATAACTTCATCTGTATTTATCGAATCAGCTTGCTTTCCTCTTAAGACTTTTTTGAGGGTTTTCCTACTGAAGGAAGATGAGTTTCAATTGTGAGAGAAAAAGAAAAAAAAAAGAGGAGAAGCAATTTGGAGGCACAGGTGCTTGGGGGCACAGAGCAGGGCTCATGCTGAGGGAATCTGGGGCTTCAGAGGAAGCTGCACCCCAGCTCCCACCCAGAAGGGAGAGAGGAGGCCCCAGAAAGTGGGAAACAAGTCAGGCTGTGGAGGGGGCCCCATGGCCACAGATCTGCTTTTTCCCCCAAAACCCCGCCTCCCTAAACCCACTTCGAGAGAGAGAACCCCCGTTCCAGGACAGACAGCACCCCCTCCCTCATTCTGTTGGTTTGGGGCCAACAGTGCTATTTCTTTTCAATTCTCCTATGCTGTGTCAATCCAGTGGCTTAATCGTGGGGACGTAAATATCTAAGAAAAGAGAGATGACTTGGTTGTGGCTTATATTGTGGTTGAATTGGAAGAGAAAACTGGGTTCCAGTGTCCCCCCTCCAGACCCCCTAGGCCTTGTAGCATCAATAAAGAATGTGATTCTGGGGACTTCCCTCGTGGCACAGTAGTTGAGAATCACCTGCCAATGCAGAGGACGTGGGTTCGAGCCTTGGTCCGGGAAGATCCCACATGCCGTGGAGCAACAAAGCCCGTGCGCCACAACTACTGAGCCTGTGCTCTAGAGCCCGCAAGCCATAACTACTGAAGCCCGTGCGCCTAGAGCCCGTGCCTCTGCAGCAAGAGAAGCCACCACAATGAGAAGCCGGTGCACCGCAACGAAGAGTAGCCCCCGCTCGCTGCAACTAGAGAAAACCTGCATGCAGCAGTGAAGACCCAACGCAGCCAAAAATAAATAAATTTTAAGAAAGGAAAAAGAGAACGTGATTCTGCACTGGGAGCCTGGGAATTGAAGAGACTCCTGCCTCTTTGGGTGGTCGTTAGAGTTATAGACGCTGGGATCAGTCAAACGGGATTGAGTTCTGGCTCCAAATCCTTGAACGCAGTTGTTTAAATGCCTAAACCTCAGTTTTATTCATCTGTAAAATGGGGACAATAATAAGAATACCTTCAAAGAAGAATTCGGAAGATGCATTCAGTAAATGCAGAGCATTAACTATTTTTCACAGCTTTTCTTTGGCATCAGAACCAAGGGCTCCTCCTCTTGGACTGAATTAAATGCCCTGTGATGTGCTAAGAGGTTCTCAGAGTCTGAAAGCCTCCGGGCCACTGGGGATTCTCCTGCCTTTCTCCCAGGAGTACAGGAGGGCTCTCTATTTTCTCACCACCTTCACTCTTCCTCTCTTCTTTTCATAATCCATTGTGTTCATTTCCATCATTCCTTTTTTTTCACTGCACTCTGACTAAATCCGATTGGTTTTTTTTGCACCAGAATCAATGCTTCTGAGTAATGATAACAGCAGCACCTTATAATTTCCAAAGCAAAAATATCTTTTGCGTGATTTGGTAGATGAGGAGACTGCAGCTCAGAGGAGATACACGACTCGTGTGGTGGACACAGAGCTCTCTAGAGAACTGCATCCCAGCTTATGCACAGCTTAGCATCAGTATTAGAAGACTTCAAGAAATTCCATCTTGAGTCAATCACACCCCCTAAACCTAGTCAGTCCCTGGGTAGAGAAGATGAAGGCAAAGGTCTGTACCCACACCAGCTGCCCAGCGACTTTACCCAGCAAGGCGTTAGCTACTGACCTATAGAAATGCTCTCTGACCGCCAAGATGCCGGTGCCTCTCGGAGGTCAGGAAGCTCTGTTCCAAGCCTTCTTAGAATGATGTCTCTTTGTGGTTAGCTGCTGCTTCAGTTTTGTCATCAAATTCCCCACTGAGTTTTGTTTAGCTTGCTTTTTTCCGATAAGGCTATATAGGTGGGATGTTTCCTTCTTTAAATTCGGGCTAAATTGGGAAAGGTATCGCTAATCCTCTCTGCATGTTTATGTCACTACATCCCAAACAAACCCTTCCATCATTGTACCCCCTTCTCCAAAGACTGATGGGGAGAGAACAGCGTCACCAAGGAGACTTTCTTACACTAAGGAAGAGGAGGTAATGTGACTGTGCGTGTTGACTCTGGCTTTCCTCCCATGGTCACAGTTGCAATCACAGGACCTTGGGCAGTGCTCTGTTCCCTCATCTGGGCCAGGCAGAGGCCGGAGGGCAGGGGCTTTGGAGCAGAGCTGGACCCCTAACCTCAGCTCTGCTCCCTGCCCACCTTTGAGGGTTGATCGCACCTCCTTCTTCCTGCCTTGAGCGCTTCAAGGATTGGGCTGAGATGTTAGGGAGTGACCCTTTACTTGGAAGATAAATCAAAAACAGGGCGACGCTTTGTTAGAGAACTTCACAGGTTGGGTTCTGTTCTCCTTCAGATCGAGAGAAAGATCTAAGAAAGTACCTCCTGTAAATGAGTGAGAAGGGCAGCCCAGCACCACCCGCCTCATCCTCCCAGAGGAGAAAACACCTGGGACTCTTGCTCCATTCCAGATGCCACCAGGTGATGCTTGTTTTCCTAGACTTCTCATTTCCGAAGTCTCTGTGGGCGAGCGAGCTCATTGGGAAATTGGCCAAACTACATTTCAGCCTAGTTACCAGTGGGCAGAGTAGTTTAACTAAACTGCAGTCACCGAGATCAGTCACAGAGCAGAAACCTGGATACTTCCTAGCTGTTTTTCCATTTTCTGCACTCAGAAAAATGGAATAGTTCAGCTGCTGTTAGAATTTCTGGGGCGGATTCATGGCCTTACACAACCCATACATCCAAAACTCCTGCTTCCCTGGTGGTGCAGTGGTTGAGAGTCCGCCTGCCGGTGCAGGGGACACGGGTTCGTGCTCCGGTCCGGGAAGATCCCACATGCCAGTGGAGCGGCTGGGCCCGTGAGCCATGGCCGCTGAGCCTGCACGTCCGGAGCCTGTGCTCCGCAAAGGGAGAGGCCGCAGCGGTGAGAGGCCCGCGTACCACAAAAAACAACAACAACAACAAAACAAACGAAATCTGAAAAAGAATGGATATATGTATACATGTGGCTGATTCACTTTGCTGTACAGCGGAAACTAACACAACATTGTAGAGCAACTATACTTCAATAAAAATTAATTTAAAAAAACCTGCTTCCTATAACTTCTTGAGACAAAAGGCCATTGTGCCATGTTGTGATGGAGAATTACTAGACTCTCAGCCCCATTCACAGGGACTAATCAATAAAGACACGGGCCCCCTTCTCCATATGATTGACCCACTGGCTCCATGAGGTTTTTATTTATTTTTCCTCAGTGTATATGGGCTTTCATATTTCAGAATCCTGACTTAAGGTCATAGCTTTTAATGGCAAGTAGATCATTTTATTTTATATTATTTCATTTTAATTATGACGGCAGGATAAGGCAGCCCATGACTCCAGAAAATTAAGCAAACACCAGAGTAATATTTTCAACAAGGGTCATATCCTTTGTTCTCAATTTATAATTTACGTTTACTAAATGCCTGAGGTTCAGTAGATACTATTATAAACATTTACATATTTTGCTCTTTTATGGATTTTTTCCCAATTTATTTTTTGAGATGAGCTCAAGGGCCTTTGGAAGGAAAGTTAAAAGTAGGGTGTTCCAGGATTCTGTCAGCCAAAAATCACTATTCAGAGACACCAGCATGCTTATCAGTGTCGTTTTTAACTGCTGTTGAGTTTAATAGTGGCCCTGAGGGTCTGTGGGTCCTGAACTGTCTTTTGAACTTGGAAGAAAAATCAAATTATGTTAAAAAATGTTGGTGCTGGGTGTATTTTATGGCATGTGGTCTTTTGAATCAACAAGCGATGTGTCAGCATCCTGGCGGTGGCTCCCTGTGCAAAGCTCCATTCCCTTGACCATACTAAATAACAGAGTCAAGTGTTGCCCCATTCTCTTTCTGAATCCAGCGCTAAATCTTGGAGGCTTTGGGTAGAAGGAAGTAGGAACTATCTTTGGGAATAAAGAGAGGTCGTATAATTTGTGTGCGTGTGACCTTGAATTCTTACCTATCTCTAAATCTGTAAACTTCCAAAGATGCCTCCCAAAGAGATCCCAGAAACCACACTTTCTGCTCACTGTTGGCCGTACGAACTGTCCTCTTGAGCACAAGGGGCATGTTTCTCCCATCTGTCCCTGTGGACAGTAGTGAGGTGACCATCAGTCTTGAGCCCAGGGTAACACCTCTTTAACGCACAGCCCGTGGCCCTTCGGGAATTGAGAGAGTGGCACCTAGTCGAGTCCCCACGGAAGAAACTCTTCTCAGACTCACAAGAAAGCTGGCAGTGGAAGCTGTCTCCTGACCCTCGCTGCATCCTCCTCCAACCACTAAGCCCAAGAGAGAGGCAGGTCAGAGCCCAAGTGTCCCCCTGGCTTTCTTTGTTGCTAAACCACCTAGTTTTCTGGGGAAAGAGATGTCTGGGTGCCCCCATGTTATCCTTTACAGAATTAACTACCTTAAAAAAGCTCCAAAGACAGCTATTTGAACCACTGAAAAAGCCTGACCGGGACATTTGCCAAAAGACAATAGTGACTCAGTGATTGATACAATTAGAGCTCTTATTAAGATTGACAGGTTAGGTACCCGTGAAGAGAGAGGTTGCGGCAGGTTCCCACCGTTGTCCACTGTGCACCACATCTGAAAGTGTCAACTGAGATGAGAGGAAACTCTGAAACCTTCTGACCTTGATAGAGTCATATGAGTCTTCCTTAACCTCTGGGCCAAATGCTTGCTTCCTGGTGATCAGGACAACATCATGGTTAAAGCGTGGGCTCTGGAGTCAAAGGAAACTGCGTTTTAGGTCTGACTCTAACTCTGAGGCCTTGGGCAAGTTGTCTGCCTTCCTGAGTCCAATCTTTTCATCTGTGCGATGGTGACAATTCCATTCATCTGCCAGGCTGCATGCATGGCCTGGCACCAGGGTCCAGCCCACCATACCCGATCGATATGTGGAGAGGCTTATGGTCATTCGTCTTTCTCATCTGGGAGCCTGGGAATCCGAGAGGTCAATGCTGCCATAGGACACCACTCACGGTGGACATTTGACCCTTTAATCCCCAGGCCAAGGTGCCTGTACTTAGTTGCCTGCATTCCGTAGTTATATGTTTGCCACGTCCACATACTTCATGGATAATTATTTCCTTTACACTTTTCTTAAAGTAAACTCACTTTCAAAAAAATCTATTTCTTTTTAAAGGTCATTTTTATATCCCTCTCTTCCGTAAATGAACGTGGATTTTTTTTTTTTTTTTTTTGGTACGCGGGCCTCTCACTGTTGTGGCCTCTCCCGTTGCGGGGCACAGGCTCCGGACGCGCAGGCCCAGCGGCCATGGTTCATGGGCCCAGCCGCTCCGCGGCATGAGGGATCCTCCCGGACCGGGGCACGAACCAGCGTCCCCTGCATCGGCAGGCGGACTCTCAACCACTGCAGCACCAGGGAAGCCCTGGATATTTTATAATAACATGAAAATAACTATTAACATGAAAAAAAAGTTTGTCCTTGAATGGCCCAGCATCACCTCACACGTCCCTGGAAACACACCGGCGTTCCCGCCTTGCACACTCCCTGCTCTTTAAGTATCATCCAACCCCAGCGATGGACTTCAACAGCCCTATAGCTTGGGGGGCATTTACGAGTAAGGTATTCCTGATCTTTCCAATAGTGTTTATATTTTTGATGGCCAATGTCTGACTCTAGGCAGAGAATTCTTTCTAGACTCTGTGGTTGCTGGTGGAGCTGGCAGGTAGGTCTCTGAATTAAATGGTGGGTTCCGACCTCATCGCCATGGTGACAGGAATCTGTACCAGCTGACCAGGTGACCCAGTGTGTGGGGCTGAGTTGCAGGTGTGAGCCATTTCTTTGTCTGTGGTCTCAGTGACTCTCATTCCCATCCCCTTGGGCGGGTCACACCAGCAGTACCATCCCAAATTACATCTCTGGCATCTCGGTTGGGAGGACCTGAAAACCAGGGAAGGCCACCTGCTGTGCATACCTTGGAAGAGGCACATGATGCAGTGAGGTGTATATATGTTAAAAAAAAAAAGTGAGAAAGCTGAGCAAACAGGGTAAGCATTGCCTGTTTATGTACAGATACAGTGCCTGATGCAGAGTATTTACTCCAGAATTTGTATCGAATAAATAAACCAGGTACTAAAACCATACTGTATAATAGACATGCATCTGCTGCAAACACCATTTACTGACTATTTTCTGCACTTTAGGACCAGGTTCAGGATAAAAGAGCAGAATAGCTGAAATGCGAAGCGCTCGTGGAATGTGAGGGGGTGGGTGGAGGGGTGGGGAATGTGGGGGTTTCTTAGGGAAAGAGGACCAAGCAGAAAACGGGAGCACTGAAGGGGTCAGCAGTCGGTGTCAGGGGTCCAGCGTCAGGAGCACACCTGTACCGCCCACCGCCTGCTCATCCACTGTCTTGACAAATGGTCCAGCCCGCCCCACCCCCCCACGCAGAAATGCGGCTGATTCTCCTGGGGCGAGCTGCGGGCAGACCACGGTGCCTCCTGCCTCTTTGGGTCCTCGGAAGAGACCTGATTTGTTGGGAAAAAGCTCTCTTGGGCGTGCTTGCTGTACACTGTATCTCTTGGCTGTGGCTCCGTTGGCCTCGCTTGCCACATTCCAAGTTAAAATAGCTCACACTCCTTCCGGGCGGGACCTAGCGGAGTCCCCAGGGCCTGGGGTGTAGATCTGTGTGGAGGGAGGGAGGGTCTGCGGTTGCCACTCTTCATTTGGACAGGCATCTGTCCGCGCCTCTCAGCCTCAGCCGCCAGGCCTTCGTGGGACCGGCAGAGATGCCAACTGTGTTATCTGAACATTTAGAGCCTGGGGTTATCCATCTGCAGTCTCTCCTGCCCAAATCAGTCATGTGATTGGAACTTTCTAGACATTTTAAATCCTTGCCGTGGAGGAGAGCAGTGTCTCCCTCCAATAGTGAAGTACTCCTGCAGTGACGGGGCTCAGACTCCAAGAGGACAAGAGGTTCAAAATTAACCAAGGAAAGTGATGTAAGCACTAATCTTTGGGGCATCTCAGCAGGGATGCCTGGTTTGTCCAAATTCATTACCTTCCAAGTGATGGAATCATCTGGGAAATAAATTTCTTATTAAAATATAAAATCTCCTCAGAATCCCTCTTCAAACTTCAAAGGGAGATTTGGGGGAAGGAAATCCTACCCAATTTTAATTATTCCAGGGATGTTTGTGGTAGGGGGGCAGCAGGAAGCAGAATTGTTTCTTTTTTTTTTTTTTTTTGTGGTATGCAGGCCTCCCTCTGCTGCGGCCTCTCCCGTTGCGGAGCACAGGCTCCGGACGCGCAGGCCCAGCGGCCATGGCTCACGGGCCCAGCCGCTCCGCGGCATGTGGGATCCTCCCAGACCGGGGCGCGAACCCCGTTCCCCTGCATCGGCAGGCGGGCGCGCAACCACTGCGCCACCAGGGAAGCCCAGCAGAATTGTTTCTTGGTGCCAAATCCAAATCTGCTTCTGTGCTATCAGTCAGTTTCCAGGGCACACAGCTTGGACTTCAGCTTTGCTCAGGCCTGGGGCTTCGCTGGGAACAGAAAGAGTTAGAACCACTGGTCCAGCTCTGGGCTGCAGTGATTCGGAGGGAGAGAAAGAGGCAAAGCTTGCTCTGGTCATCCCTGAGGGAACGGGCACTCACCTCTCCCCTGGGTGTGCATTTTACGTTTCAGCGAGAGACCTCATTCCCTTGGAGACTTGAGAGCAAAAGCCAACTCAAGAGGCTGTCTTGGGTTGGGTCCCTGAAATAGTGATTTATTTGATGGACAGTTCTTATGCAAAGGGGAGTGAGACAGGCTCAGAAGGAAGAGTCAGCCAAGGCGTATTCTCAGCTGCATGCTGGCCTCAGCCTGATCCTGCTGGGACCAGAGGGCATGGATGGCACCATGGAGATATCCCACCTTGAGGCAGGGGTTGGCTGCACACTGCTCTTGAAGCAAGGACTTAATCTTCCAGGCATTTAGGGTGAGGTGTCTCGCATCAGCAGAGGGCAATTCTCAGGAGAAGGATGCCCTCAACCTTCATGGCAGCGGGTGGTGGGTGCCCCAGCCCAGTGGAGGGGATCTAGGTAGCCACCGGCAGCATCCACCACAGGGATGCTCCTGCTTATAGTGAAACTACAAGTTCTTGTCACCTGGACAAGGAAGCACCACTCATCTGTCTGTGAGAGGTTCACTTTCCTTTCCAGACCATCATGCCTTAGCAGGTTTCAGATGTGTTTTATAGAGGGATGGGGAGGAAGGTGGATACATAAGCTAATGTAGCTGGTCAAACATTATAGCTTTTCCCTCGGACCCAGCACCACCAGCCACGGACGTAAGCAGTCAGCTGTTCATCCAGGCTTATTAAAAAGCAGGGCATAAGAAGAGCTGATTTCATTCATTTTATAGCAATGCAGTTTCCCCCAGGTGAGGGAAGACTGGCCAAGATGTGTGTGGTCCACACCTTTTGCGTGAAAGATGTTTTCAAGACTTTTCTCCCTTGTATATGCCCGCCCCCCCGCATGACTGTACCATGGTTCTCGCGTAATACCCACTTACTTATACTATGAGGCGTTAAGCATACTTAGGCTGTTTCCAGCACTTGCCTTTTTGTTATTTGGAAATGGTCACCAAAATTTACAACTTTGTCCTTTCCCAAACCCAAGTTGCCATTTCCTTTCACACCATAAGTTTCTGATATCCAGATCCTCTACACACCCCAGATTTGAGGCTGGGTGTTCCGTTGACACCTGAATCTGTTCCTGCTTCTAACAGACCAAGACAGAACCAGAAATCCTATTCTGTTTGGCTATTTGGATCTGAGCTTCCGGGTAAGAAGATTTTTTTTTTTTCAAATGATGTGACAGGAGAACGTAGAAGTGTCTGGAAAGTGTTCAAGACCAGGGAAAACACTGTGAGAAGATGATCCCACTGCATCCTTACGGCTCAGACAAGTCAGATGTGCCCCTGGCTCCATCAGTGGCACCAGCCATGGAAACTTTGGCCACGGGTAGCTGTTTCCGAGGCTTCTCCACTCGCTGCCTCACCCCATCCTGCTCTGCTTCTCCCTGCCCATGTCTCAGAGCAGGTCCAGTCCAGCGTTGTCCCATCCTAAACCCCAGCCAGTGCATCTTCAGGTGGCAAGGACCCACAGGCAGGCTGGGGTCTCAATGAAGAAACGCCTGTCACTGAACACGAACAGGCTACTTCGGAGCTGATGGGCAGACAGGCGAGGTGTGTGGCTCATTTGGGATCCCATCATCTGTAGGGAAGGGACGACGGACTGCCATGCGCACAGCCAGGGACGTGGGAACAAGTTGCCGCCCCCGCCCCTGCAGCTTGCACTCGTGCGGCCTGGATCCCATTCCCGCGGTGACTGAGTGCAGGATTCCTTCGGGATGATCAAGGGGATGTTTGTGGGAGAAGCAGCGTTCGTGTGGTTCCCGGGTTAGCCTGGCTTCCCAGAAACGGAGCCTCATGGCATGAGTGCTCATGTGAGAGTAATTTGGAAAGGGCTCCCTGGAAAACTGGTGGGAGAGTGAATAGTGGGACCAGGGAGGGTGGGGACGCTGTGCCAAGCAGAGACTTTGGCTCAGAGGAGCTCTGGATGCTGGCTCTTGGGGGTGGAAACACCCTGGCGGGCCGGCATGAGGAAATGGTGACGGATCCGCGGGGAGGCGGGTGCAACACAGGCAGGGCTGGCTCGGGTCCCTCCTAGCGACTTTCCGTGGAGTTCACGGGAGCGGTAGCTGCGCCAGGACAGTGCTTCCTCCATGTCAAACCTCGCTCTGTTGTTAGCTGGCATCTTCCGGGAGCCCCGATACCAACTCTTTGCATCTTACACTGTGGGTCCCAACACACCAAAGCAGATATCGGGGTACCAGCATCCCATGGCCAGAAATGTGCAAAGCATAAGATGGCGCCCTGGGATGGAGCTCCTGCAAAAGGTGCCAACATGCCTTCCATCAGGATGTAGCTCAGGTGCCAGGAGAATCTAGGTCGACTCCTAGCTCATTCTCGGCCAATGACAAATGTCAAGATGCAGGTAGACTTTCCCAGCACTTAACATGAGGCAAGAACGCTGGGCCAGTCCCTTTTGGGATGGAAGGGGCCAGAAAATTGTTCTGTCGGAATAGGAAGCCCTGGATGCAGAAAACTATTCATTGCAAGGCGCGCGGTGGAGCAGAATCCCAGACTCGACACAGTCCAGGGTTCTGTTTCTCTAGCCCGAGGCTTAGTAAACAGCTAATCAGGAAAGCGGACCAATTTTCGTCTTGGGTCCCATTCTGGGTTCTAATGTACCATGAAATTCAGTGCAATTCCACATGCTCTTTCAGATTCTGGGTGAAGTCTTTTCTTTTGGAAAAAAACAAAGCTAGGGTTTGCATAAGCATGTGCTTGATCTCTGTGAGCCTGGGGAAATGTGAGCTGAGACCTGACTCGTGGATTCTGAAGAGGCTACTGTGGTGGAGAAGAAAGGGCGCCTGCCTTAGAGGGCCTGCCCCAGGGGCACGCTTGCTTTATGAACCTGGCCTCGGTTTCCCTCTGTAAAGCACAGAGCTGTGCGGGTAGCCATGAGAATTAGGAGAGGTCACATTAGGGAAGCAATGACCTCATCATGCATGAATAGCTCCTACTGTTTCCACTGGAGAACTTGGCTTTCATTCAGGGAGAAACACATGGAAGAGTCCCCACCTCATTAAAACCCAGACAGCTGTGCTCCTTCCACCTCCACACCTTGGTCTCTGATTCCTCCCCACCTGGAGGGGCATCCTCAATAGCCTCCCCTTCTTCAAGGCTCCACTCAGGACTAACTCACCCCGTGCAGCCCTTACACACTGCTCTGGTTCACGCGGGCACTTTAGTTCCTGACCCCCAAATACCGCCTACTCTCTAACCAATGTTCATGGAGATACAGATAAATTATTAATGTAGTTATGGATAAAGTTATCATTTCAGACAGAGGGAAATAGTGGCAGAGTTCATCTTCCCAAATGGCTGCAACAATAACTCCAGGACCACGTGTGCTTCCAGAATCTTGTCCGTCCCCCAACCCCCCACCAAAAATCTAGACAAAGAGTCTACTGCCCCATCCCCATCAGGGCAGTCAGGCCTTTGTAAGCACCTGACCTACAGAAGGTGGTAGAAATGCTCTGTGTAGCTTCCCAGGATCCGTCATAAAGGGCTGTACAACTTCCTCCTGGGTCTCTGTCTTGAAACACGTGCCTTGTAGCTCTGAGCCCGTGTAAGAAGCCCTCACGCTGAAGGGACCCTGAGGGAAGAGAGAGGGGTGCCCAGGAGCCCTAGCAGTTCCAGCTCCTGGTGTCTGAGTCTCCCCAGCACAGGGGCCAGAAAGGCAGTGAGGGAGGGAGCTTCATGTTTCCAGTCCCAGCCGCTAGGTCATTGCAGTTGTGTGAGTGCGGAGGTAAGACCACTTACCTGGGGCCAATCAACCCCCAGAGTCCTGAGCCATAATGATAAAATATTCTGGTTGTCTTAGATGGCTACCTTTTGGATAGTTATTATTCAGCAATCGATATGTATCATATACACATACACGTATGTGTGTGCACATATATACCTACATATATGTTTGGGGATATAGCCTGCTTTCTATTGTCCTCCAATTTGTGTGTTTGCACACTTAAATCTGGCTTCCTCAACTGGGCTGCAAACTCCAGGAGGGCAAGGCTGTGTGGTCTGCGCCCTAGTTATCCTCTGCCGGAGTTAGACCAGCACGGTGGGTATAACAGCTACGCCGTGCATTGTTGAGTTAAATGGATGGAGAAAAGTCTGTGTGCACATCTGTGTCCCTGAAAAGCCTGCTAGCATTACAGGATGCATCTGTGATCATAAAGAAATCAGAGTCTTTTTGGTCTTTGAATCATTCTCAAAGGAACCTTGCACCCTTGGAGAGAACCATTTGCTTGAAATCACTGAGAATAAACCACTTGATTTGCTCTGCTTCTGGGTCATAGATAACGCAGCTCTCGCCAGCCCTCCCCCCTGTAGGCACCTGACCACCGGCCTCTTAGATTAGCCGGTGATTATGCCGGACCTTGTTTCCTTGGTCCAGGACCCCCAAGGAGTTTGCCATTTCCATCTTCAGATGAAAAAGCAGCCCCTTTGCCCATCTCCTCATCTCCATGTTACCTAGGACATCAGAGATCTTTACGCAGTTAAGTTTGACAGTCTGGTCATATTTATTTGAGCGATGCAAGAAAACATTAAACATCAGAGTCGATCCTAGAATAATAATATTATTTGTTCCCTCCCACCCCCCAAAATACATATCTCAAACATCAAAAGGGTCTTTCCTTTAAAAAATTATTTCAGTAGATTTTCTCCATCAATCTATATGAAATGCTCCCAAATTCGGTGTTTACATGAGAAAAGGTCAAAGAAGTAATGATATGAACTTCTTTTTCATCCACCCTACTAACCTGTCCAGTGTGCCAGGTGAACTGCAGGCCCACATCCTTAAGTACGTGTTAAAACAGTCCTTGGATGGTGGGGGTGGAGAGAGGGTGTTCATTGCCTTTGATTAGCCTTTGCCTCAAATAGGCCCAAGATTTTTCCTGGTTTATGACAGTAAATGCATACATTTGCCTCTGGCCTCTGTGACATCATGATGAAGTTTATTACATCACGAAGTTTATTACACCACAGAATTTATGCCACCGCCTCTGCATCTTCCTATCCCAAAATAATCATGTTGATTTCTTTAAGGAGTTCTTTGTTTTCAACTCCAACCAACCCTGTAATGAAATATAAGCACATAGAAAGACACAAGCTAGCCAGAAATGACAAAAAATCCTAGATTCTGAAGGGGGCAACCAATCATTGACTTGTCATGGGGAATGTGAGGGAGTTCTGACACCAGAACAAAGTGAAACCTTTCCTTCCGCCTTATTTTTAACACAGGTTGTGCTATTTATGAGTTTGGTCTCAATCAACTCAGGAACTGAGCAGAATTTTCCTTTTCTTCCTTTAAAAAAATATTAAACATTACTACTTTTATGTGCTTTATGTAATGGCCTGATTTAGTCAAAAGTTTGTTTGCTGCCCACCTTTCTTTTCTGTTTCTGAAGCTTCATAAATTAGTCTGGACTTGGAAAGCTTTTATTAAACACCTGCCTTCTATTGCTGTGAATTCCAGTTTGCCAGCTTCATGTGCGACATCAAAATCTGACACTTTGGGGAACATGTATTCCTCCAGACTCCAAAAGGAAAGTGGGATGTGATTTCCCTGCCTTGGCTGTAACTGGTTTCTGATATCACTTTGCCTCCTAACACACTTTCTTGCTTCTGAGCCTTCGGGCATCACCTTCAGAGGCATCAGAACTGCCACAGATGCGTCTTTGGATGGCCTTGACCTTGAAATATTTATAGCTGAGGGCTTTGGAAGCCTGCAGGATCTCTTCCTGAATCTTTCACTGTACCGAGGGCGCTATGTCCAATCCTTGGTTTAACCATATGAGTTGGTATGAAATTAGGTCACCTCCCAGCCCTTTCATCATAACTTGCCAGCCCATCCAGTAACCTTCACTTTCCCCAGCATGCTATTTACCAGTGGCTCACACAGTTATTTCGGGCTGCATTAGTTCCATGGAGGACTTAATGCGGCTAGTAGCAAGTTTGGGGAACATGTCACGTGCATTTAGTTTACTGGAAATTTTCTGCAGCAGGTTATGATCTAGGATATATTCTGGACTTGACTTCCCATCATTGGATGCATTGGATTAATGCTCCTGTAGGAACATTTATCAACTCTGAACAGAATAAAGAAAAACAATTGTTTAAAAGCTCTGGAAAGTGAACGAATAAAGCAAGCCAGAGACTGGAGGGTTTATGATGTTTCAGAGATGGGAACCACACTGTGCGAGGGCCACACCCATTGGCTTTTCCCAGTGCAAGTTCCCAGGATGTGCACTGCGTGGGGATAGAGCTCTAGCAGAGCTACACCCTTGATCTTATTGGGCTGAGACATCAGAGATTAGAGTGAGGAGCTCCTGAGCAGCTGGAATTTGGGGGACATCCCAGAAAGGAAGAATTCACTGAGGGAGAGCCCAAAACATGCATATAAATTCCCCTCAAATTCTTTTTTTTTTTCTTTTTGCGGTACGCGGGCCTCTCACTGTTGTGGCCTCTCCCGTTGCGGAGCACAGGCTCCGGACGCGCAGGCTCAGCGGCCATGGCTCACGGGCCTAGCCGCTCCACGGCATGTGGGATCTTCCCGGACCGGGGCACGAACCCGCGTCCCCTGCATCGGCAGGCGGACTCTCAACCACTGCGCCACCAGGGAAGTCCATCAAATTCTTGACTGACCCCAAAATTGTGCATGCCTTCGGGGCAACTCTAGGCAGTTCCTGGGGAACAGCAGCTGAAAGGCTGGAACTGCCGAGTAGAGATTTCAGTAGCTACCAGCGCTGGGGAGACAGAGTTTGTAGTTCAAGTCGCCAAAGTTAAAGAGGGTTGCTTAAACAGCTCAGACATTCCACTGAAAACCTAAGGACCGTATATCAGGACTAAGAGTATAATAAAAATAGCCTTTATTAGAAAAAAGCCTAATACCAGCACCAGAGATGACCCACCACTAATTTAACTTTCTGCTCCAACAAAACTCAACACTCTTCAGAGGAAGACAGCAGAATCCAGAGTCTCCTCAGTGCATCATCTGTACAGTCGAATATACAGTCAAAAATTACTAGACACACCTCAAGTAGATTCTAGATCCTCTTGCTTTGATCTGCCTGCTCCAAACTTTGGCCAGTTTTGCTCTGCTAAATACAAGACAGCACAAGGCTTTCTTAAGATATCTTTTATGTCATCAGTTCATATATACCCTTGGTCTATACCCTGAGAGCCTAGTTGGAGAACAAAGTCCATTGTGGAATCAAAAGGCATTTAGTCTCTTTCACTCAAAGCTGTAATGTGCCATTACTTGAGCCCAGTGATGGGCTAAGAAAATGGAGAGAAATGGCTATAAGAATTACTTTTTGTTTAGGATTAATTATACTCCTCTTAATTTTCATTCATATTCAGTGACAGATATTTTCCAAAAGATGGATACATGAGAGTTGGAATCTAGACTTTGGATGCACAAACTTAATGATCCAACAAAAAAAGCCTTGAGTTCTAGTCTACCCTTCAAAGAGTTTCTGGTGTAACTAGAAGATCCTTGAGTGTTTTGACCCCAAACCATAGGTAAATTGTCAAAAGTATCTAATGTATGGTAACATAAAGGGAAAATGGTTTCCTCCAGGTAACATCTTCATTTTTCCCTCAAGGAGAGTCCAGGGGTTGCCAAATACTAAATTAAGAGTAAATACAGCTTGTATTTTGCCAACTGAATTAGCCAATAGTTTGTCTACTTATTTACATCTCTTCCTACAACTAGCTGTGAGTTTTCTTAGATATTTATTTCATTATTATAGACTAGATTTCAAGATAATATTTTATAAATAGGTAACCACCTAATATATCTGCTTGAATATATTTGGCGTATTTGGGCGATCATATTGAAACATTTTTTTTTCAGTATGAGTTCTGAATATGTTGTTTTTAATTGAGATATAGTTGATTATTGAAGCACTTTTAATCTCCCTCCAGCTTTTCAATGGATTATACTCAAAATCAGGTGCAGATCAAAGGAAATGACAGTTATCACTATTACCAGGAGTAACAAGGGCCAGTTATTCTTTCTTTTTAGGATTTTGTCAGCAAAGCTTCAGTGCAGGGAAATAAGAAGCACACATGCCCCGGTTTCCTTTCCCATAACCATGGCAGACATTGTTAGCCGATCATGATGCTCTACCACAATGAACCTCATCCAAGATGCAGCCTAACAGTCAGTCATTACCAATCAACTGATGAACATATGAGATGAGATCTACTTTCTATCCCTGAAATTGATGATCATGGAATAACATCATGGAGAAAAACAAAGCAGGTTTTAAAAGGGGAAGCAGAGGAGAACTTTAACAGTGCTTCTCACCAAATCCTTCTGCTAACTACCTTTCCATCTATAGACCAATAGAACACTAAAGGTTGCTTCTAGTTCTGAAATGTGATGAGTTAACATTTTAAAAAATCACTGATTTTGAAACTACCAGTCATTTGGCATGCACACTTCATCTTCAGTTGAATAAATGCTTAAAGAGTGAACGTTTTCAACATAGATTCCTGTAGGGAATTGTTACATTCAAAAGTAACTATTTTAATGACATTTCTCCTAAGAAAGTTTTTCACATAACCTCATCCTCTCCAAGGGTGCTGAGAAGGAATGGACATTCTTTCCAACCCTCGTGTGTTGGAGCCATGTAGTGGGTTTCTGCATACATCAGAAACCCACTTGTTGGTCTGTATTTCTCTGGATCGAGAAACAGACATGGGAACACGAGAGATGCAATACCTGGGTCAGACCCCAGTTCATCCATCCAAATGTTCTGTCTCTGCCATCGGCACCAAGGGACATTTTGAGGAACAGAGCAGCCCAAGGAGAGCATAAAGTTCTGAACACCACAGAGCTATTTACCATAAATATTTCATTTCCTTTAATAAGAATTCATTACTGACACAGCTGTGATGATCCCACAGGAGCAACAACTGCGAGTGGTAGGCTCTTGCCTCTGCAAAGAGGCCTCCTTCCCTCTGCGGCCATGCCTGTGGCCTGAGAACACAGCATTATTCATGGGATCACTTTATTTTCTACAGTAGCTGCTGGCTCAGGCACTTGAGCAGCATGGATGCCTTGGTGTTTTATTATTGATAAAGAAATATGTTTCTAGTTCATCAAATTACATTTCAGGTCCCTGCCAGGCCAAAATTCTATGTAACTAATGACTGGTGTTCTTCAGTTGCAAAGAATGTCTGTTCCCTTCCAGGAGAAAAGCTTGTGGGATGATTGTTTAAAATCTTTTGCCAATATGGACATGAGAAAAAGAGCTCTGGAGTGGAAATCAAAGAGCTTGTCATGGGTGTTGGATCAACTTCTGCACCATGAAAAAGGGGCAAAGACCGTCTCCCAACCTGCGTTCAGAAGGGAGGTGGTTCTGTGCTGCTGGTGACAATGCAGGATGCATCACTTCTCTATAAATGCATGGAAATGAGGCCATTATTGGAGGTAAAATTCACCTGAATATGGATGAATTCTCTGCTGGAAAGACTAACCTTTGTTGAAATGGAGGGGTGCAAGAGTGCAAAATTCCTAGCTCCCTCTGTCTAAATATGGATTTGCCAGAAGTAGGCCCTCAGGCAAACTCAAATACAAGTTTATTTTGGAGATGGTTTAGATAGGGGAGTCAGGAAAGGAGACAGGGAGGGGAAGGCAACCAATCAAAGGAGTGTTACAAAGGCATTTGTCACTCTGGGCAGCTAGAGCTTAATCCCACTGAGAACTGTAGCAAACAACACAGAATACGCCTCAGTTCTCTCAGCCACGCAGTGAGGGAGCTGGGGTACTTATACACCCACCTCCCATCAGACTCTGGTGGAGGACTTCTCCTGGGGCAAAGAGCCATAGGGATTCTCCAGCTCATCCAGCCTGCAGGATCTGGGCGAGCTCCCATCCTCAGCTTTGGAGAAAGCCCTCAGGCAAAGAGATGCAAGTGCTGGGGGTTACCCAGACTGAAAATGGTAGGACCCCAGGAAGGTGGGCAGGGCGTTGATGCCTTGGGAAACACCCCCTGTCCCTATTTCTTCTTCTCCATTATTTAATAGAGTAAAAGGACCTACCATTTAATCATTACTTACCTGATTCTAGGTACTACATATTTCATAAGTATCATCACAATTAATCCTCATAATAACGTATAAACTGCTATTGTTTTCATTCTCTCATTTGCACGTTAAGAAATTAAGACTGGAAAAGGTTCAGGAATTTTTTTCCAAGGCGACAGAGCTCATGAGTGGTGAAGGAGGGCTTCAAATCCAGGTGTTCAGGCTCTTATAAAACCCTGGCTTCCTGTGGTAAGCAAATGTCACCATGTAAGCATTTGGCTGAGACAACCTTTGTCAGCGAATTTGACTCTGCTACCTTTTTGAATAGTTTGAGGGGCCCTAGATTGAGGCTTCTGATTACCATGACCCATGTTACATCCTCCTTCACAGAGATGTTATCCACCATCTTGCTTCCACACACACATCAACCCATTTGAGTCCAGGACTTCGTTTCTGGCTTTTGAAAGGGAGGACTTGCACCCTTAAAACTCAAGGGAAAAAAATGGTCCATTTTCCTTTTCTAATACAGAGGGACCAACTTGCTGGAAAGTCAGACCTCAACTATGACGGCTCCTCCGTGAACATGGTGTGAACATGGGCTGGTTACTTGCCTTATTTGGGCCTTGGTTTGCTCATCTATAAGTTGAGGATAATGATTCCTATCCCACAGAAGCAATGAAAAAGTGCTAAATACATATTTACAGTACTCCATAAAGATTAGTTCTGTGCTTCAATTCAGGACACTTACATTATTGGTGTGATTTCAGAGTTGAGGCTTCCCTTGCTTCCAGCCTAACCTTTTGTTCACTCATCTGTTAAAACCTCAATGATCAGGACTGTGCACCCTTTATCTTTCTGGGACTGGGGTTAAGTACAGTACCCAGAGTATGCATGGTAAGGGCTAAATAAGTACTTTTTTTTTTTGCACGATTTTGATTTGTTAATAAATTTTCCATTGTTATTGACAGTCCTTAGAATGAGACACAAATTCCATTGATGACCTCACAGCAGCCTGCATGCTCCTGTTGCCATCAGGCTCCCCCTTGTACCCCTGTGTTCTGCTCAGCCTCACTGAGCCTGAAGTGCCTGAAACTGTTCTTCTTTTTCTTTTTTTTAATTTTTATTGGAATATAGTTGATTTACAATGTTGTGTGAGTTTCAGGTGTACAGCAAAGTGAATCAGTTATACATATACATGTATCCACTCCTTTTTTGTTTTAGGTTCTTTTCCCATATAGGCCATTACAGAGTATTGAGTAATTCCCTGTGCTATACAGTAGGTTCTCATTAGTTATCTATTTTATATATGGTAGTGTGTAAATGTCAATCCCAATCTCCCAATTTATCCCTCCCTCCCTTTTCCCCTGGTAACCATAAGTTTGTTTTCTACATCTGTGACTCTGTTTTGTAAATAAGTTCATTTGTACCCCTTTTTTTAGATTCCACATATAAGCAATATCATATTTGTCTTTCTGTGTCTGACTTACTCAGTATGACAATCTCTAAGTCCATCCATGTTGCTGCAAATGGCATTATTTTGTTATTGCTGAGTAATATTGCATTGTATATATGTACCACATCTTCTTTATCCGTTCCTCGGTTGATGGACATTTAGGTTGCTTCCATGTCCTGGTTATTGTAAATAGTGCTGCAATGAACATTGGTGTGCATGCGTCTTTTCGAATTATGGTTTTCTCTGGGTATATGCTCAGGAGTGGGATTGCTGGGTCATATGGTAGTTCTGTGTTTAGTTTTTTAAGGAACCTCCATACTGTTCTCCATAGTGGCTGTATCAATTTACATTCCCACCAACAGTGTAG
>NC_041227.1:44989828-44992239 GCF_002837175.3 Physeter macrocephalus | reverse complement strand
CAGCCCAGCCGCTCCGCGGCATGTGGGACCTTCCCGGACTGGGGCACGAACCCGTGTCCCCTGCATCAACAGGCGGATTCTCAACCACTGCGCCACCAGGGAAGCCCTGTAAATTTTTTGATGATGGCCATTCTGACCGGTGTGAGGTGAGCTTGAAACTTTTCAAGTTGTGGATACATCCACTTTCACAGATTCTTTTGCAGGTAATTTTGTTCAGGGGCCTTCAATCATGACAAATGTGTTCATTTGATCAATGAACACTCATTAAGCAACTGTCTATTACAGGTGCTTAGGTAGGCACAGGAGATACAAAGAAGAATAAATTTCCTCCAACCTTACCCACCCTTCCCCAGTCTAGTGGAGAAGACAGGAGAAACCAAAGGTTGCCTCGAGGTGTCACATGCAAAATGCTGTAGGGATGCTGAGGACATGTTTGCTATTGCATTGCTTTGATATGCTGGGTAACAAACAGCCCCAAATCTCAGTGGCTAAGAAGAATACAAATGCTGTTTATTACTCATGCTACCAAATGTGCACATCAGGGGTGTGGGATTTTGATATCAGTTACTCAGGGACCAGGCTGATGGAAGATTCATCCTGACAGATGTTTCCATGAAGGCTTAGCCAAGAACGCACAAGTAGTGAGTCAGACACTGGCTGTGAAAGTCTGCCTAGAAAGGGCAGACAGCCTGTCATTTTGTTCACATTTCATTAACCAAAGCATACGGCATGGCCCCATCTAACCATGCAGCGGGCCTACACGTGTGCGCCTTCCAGGTCTTGGAACAGGAAGAAATGGGATATTTGTCCACAGGCTGAAAGGCCACCCAAGTTGGAATCCAGTTGTTGGGTATTTTATTGAATTGTCCCTCCCAGTGTCCTTTCTCAGCTAATAATTCTGTCCTGGGTGTACACAAAAGCTGTGTCCTGGGAGAAGGGCTCTCTGAGTCCATTCACTTGGTATTTGCCATTCTCTTTCGTGGACCCGGACCTGGTGGGTGCTACCCAGAGAGAGGTCCTGCCCTCCGGGAGCTCACAGGGTGGTTGAGTTCAAGATACGACTGCAGCTTGTTGGAAAGTCACGTGTTGGGTACACACACAGTATGACAGGGCCACCAAAAGAGGGTCGGGAAGGCTCTGTGGGAGGCTGAGTGTTACCACACCTGGCAGACTGGGTTTCCCAATGTTTGTGCCAGGGGACCAGGGAGCAGCAGGTGTCATGGGGGCGAGGGATGGGGGAGCACCAGGACGGAGCAAAGCGTCTAAAAGAGAAGCATGAAGTCACCCATTGCTGCAGGGGAGGAGTCGGGCAGTGTCAAGACCCCAATTCTTGGTGCGATCCCCAAAGGGCCAATCAAGATGCTCTAGGTATTTTGTGATTAAAAAAATAAACAAACCCTGGATGAGAGAAGGGCGTTGTGTTGGTTGCAGCCGCACAGATTCCTTTCACTCCGGTGTTTTAAGGGAGCCTGGCCTTTTCAGGTGTGTTGATCTTCACTTTGGGCCGCTCCATTGGATCAATACGTAAGTAGTACATCTAAAGATGCCGTGAAAGCCCCTGCTGCATTAAAAAAAAAAACAAACCCAAAAAACTCTCCATCCCCTTCAAACCTCCATTTAGACTCATCAAACTCAGGCCTCAGGAAAGCGGCCAGGAGAGAGAAGCAGGCCGCTGATTGCCGTTGCCTTGGTAAGGGGAATCCGCTCCCTCCAGGCTCTGTGGTTTCCATGGGAACAGCACTGCTTGCCTCTGCCGGCCCCGGGGCTGGCAAGATGTACTGGAAAGAAAATTGGGGGAGAGAAAGAGATGAGCAGAAAGAGACTTTGAGGATTTTGAAGGTGTTTGGGGGAACCCTCAGCTGCATGTGTTGCTGTTCCTAGCATGACACGGGAACCTCGGGCTCCCACAGCCCGAACAGGGAAGCACTTACCAGAGGCTCATGCACTCATGCAGCTTCTTCGGACTGAACGCCACTCTGGAGAAACAGACGCAGAGGCCAGGCAGGCAGGAGTTGGTGACTGGTGAATTTTAACACCAACACTGTGAGCAATGTGTTCTCGGCCCCCTGCCGGGCAGCATCCCACCATCATTATAATTAGGAAGAAATGCAATAGGTACCCGGGAAGCATGGCGGGAGGTGTTTCACACACGCTGTCTGTGCTCTTCCCAGCAACACTGCATGGATGGCATCCACACATCATCTTCAGAGATGAAGGAGGTGGGCTCAGAGAGGAGAAAAGATAACCTGTGAGTGGTATAGGTGGGACCTGAACCCAGCAGCTGAGCCTGCGCGTCCGGAGCCTGTGCTCCGCAACGGGAGAGGCCGCAACAGTGAGAGGCCCGCGTTGGATTCAAAACATAAATGTATCACATACTGACATAGTACCCTTGATCAAACCATTCCTGTGGG
>NC_041227.1:44985145-44985907 GCF_002837175.3 Physeter macrocephalus | reverse complement strand
AGTTGATTTACAATGTTGTGTGAGTTTCAGGTGTACAGCAAAGTGAATCAGTTATACATATACATGTATCCACTCCTTTTTTGTTTTAGGTTCTTTTCCCATATAGGCCATTACAGAGTATTGAGTAATTCCCTGTGCTATACAGTAGGTTCTCATTAGTTATCTATTTTATATATGGTAGTGTATAAATGTCAATCCCAATCTCCCAATTTATCCCTCCCTCCCTTTTCCCCTGGTAACCATAAGTTTGTTTTCTACATCTGTGACTCTGTTTTGTAAATGCTGCAATGAACATTGGTGTGCATGCGTCTTTTCGAATTATGGTTTTCTCTGGGTATATGCTCAGGAGTGGGATTGCTGGGTCATATGGATTTGTCTTTCTGTGTCTGACTTACTCAGTATGACAATCTCTAAGTCCATCCATGTTGCTGCAAATGGCATTATTTTGTTATTGCTGAGTAATATTGCATTGTATATATGTACCACATCTTCTTTATCCGTTCCTCGGTTGATGGACATTTAGGTTGCTTCCATGTCCTGGTTATTGTAAATAGTGCTGCAATGAACATTGGTGTGCATGCGTCTTTTCGAATTATGGTTTTCTCTGGGTATATGCTCAGGAGTGGGATTGCTGGGTCATATGGTAGTTCTGTGTTTAGTTTTTTAAGGAACCTCCATACTGTTCTCCATAGTGGCTGTATCAATTTACATTCCCACCAACAGTGTAGAAGGGTTCCCTTTTCTCCACACCCCTCCAGCATT
>NC_041227.1:44974041-44982674 GCF_002837175.3 Physeter macrocephalus | reverse complement strand
CTGCGCGTCCGGAGCCTGTGCTCCGCAACGGGAGAGGCCGCAACAGTGAGAGGCCCGCGTTGGATTCAAAACATAAATGTATCACATACTGACATAGTACCCTTGATCAAACCATTCCTGTGGGTCCTGGTAGAGAGGCAGGGATGATGGAACTGGCACGGTGTGGGCGCCTTGCAGACGCAGGCTGGCAAGGCTGCCTGCACCGTGACCTTCACTCCCTTCTCCTGCTGCCCTCAGCCAGGGTGGGGTAGGAGGGATGAAAGTAGCTGTGGCTTCCATGTATCAGCACCAGGGGTACCTCGATGCCCCCTCACTTTTCCCACCTCCTCCTCGCTGATGGTAAGCGGTCCCCACGCGTAAATGTTCTGCGTGGCGCCCATCACAGGGCAGGCCCTGGTTCCCGTTTCCCCAGGATGACGGCTGTCCTGATCGATACACTAACCAGGCCGACCAACCAGTCTCCACTTCTGGGGGTAGGTACGCAATGGGACGGTCACATTCACCCGGGAACTGCCCGGTGCTAGAAAGCCCCGTGGCAGCTGCACAGAGAAATGCAAAGGAACAACCAGCCCACCTGCTTCCCTCTGGTGTGTGTGGAGGCAGAATTCAGATCAGATCAGGCCCCCTGCTTGGAGGGGGCCCCAGAAGGAAGAGGTCACCGGGTGCAGTAAGATGGCAAATAGATGCCGGAAGCCAGGATCACAGCAGCGAGGGCAGCCCCGGCCCGTCTGCCGGGTGCATGGTCCTCGTTGTGGACCCTCTAGCATGGTGTCCAGTCCGGCTGCCCCTCGGGTTCCTCGTCTACAGCACGGGAGCAGCAGCTTTCCGTCCCGGGTCAGAGGCATAATGCGTGCGAAGTGCAGGGCCCACGCCCGCCAGGAGCAGAGCTCACTGCGTGTGCCGTTGTCAACTCTGCACAAGTCTGTGTGGCCGTCCTGCCCTCAGAGCCTCCGTCTCTGCCCATTCCGGCCTGTCGGCAGCCAGCCCATCCCACGGGCGCTGAGAGTTCATACAGACGAAGGGCACCTCAGGAAGGAGCAGCGCGGCTGTGGGCGGGGCTTGTCATCTTCAGAACCACGGAGTGGGGTGCAGGGTCGGCCAGGTCCAGGCGCACGGTGGGCCGGACGGTGACAGGAAATCTGGGCTCTGGGTGCCCGAGGGTGAGAGACAGGCCTGCCCTGCAGAGTTCCCTCTCCTTAGCTTTGCCCTACAGCGGCCATCAGTGTCCTGGGTTTGGAAGGTGGGCAGAAAGGAAGATTTCTCGTGGTTTCTGCCCTGTACTGGACTCCCTGGGGAGGGGAGGGCAATGTGTTATAGAAGTGAGAGCCGGGAGGGAGTCATAAGAGGCCCAGGCCCCAGGCCAGGGAAGGAGTGGGACAAGGAAAGGAGGGACAGAGGGACAGTTTAGAGCAGGGACTTAATCCTGTGTGTGCTACGGAGCCCTGGGTAGGCCCTGAAGCCTGCAGACCTCTGCTCGGGAAAACATTTCAGGGTTTGCAAGATGTGTGAGGTGACAGAGGGAGACTGATCCGCTGAAATGAAGTTGTCAAACTGTGTTAGAAGATAGACCTGCACGATCGTGGTTCCCGTGTTTTCTCATGAACCCTTAGTCACAGGTAGCGGTCTGCAAGCCACCCTCACGCTAAAGTGATGAGTGAGCCATGCGGATGGCAGGACAGAGGATCGTGAACGTGTCTCCTGGGGGCAGAGCCCGGGTGCTTCTAGCACAGCTGCAGTTTGTTGCCTCCGTTCTTATCTGGAGGAAACACCAGATTCCAGTTAGAGATGTGTGAACATAAAGATGTAATCTTTCCTCATCCAGGATCTTGGACCCCATATCAGAACGAGGATGGCAGCGCTGTCCCAGACCTCCCGCCCCGAAAGTGTTGTCACCTGTACTGAGCTGGTTTTCTCTCTCCCTTCTGTAGCCCTGCACGAGTTCCCCAATGACATCTTCACCAACGAGGACAGAAGACAGGGGGCGGTGGTCCTCCACGTGCTCTGTGTAAGTACCGCTCTGGTGGCCCTGCCTTCAGGGTCGGAGGGAAGGCCTGGCGGGGGTCTGCGGGGGGCAGAGAGGTGCCCTCAGAGGAGTCTCCCCTCCTGTTCACATACCTGGTGGGGGGGCCTGTGAGCCCCATGGAGGGCGATCTCCAAATGTACTTTTTAAAAAATGTTTTTATTGAAGTATAGTTGATTGACAATGGTTCAGGTGTGCTGCACGGTGATTCAGTTACATAATATATATATGTGTGTATATATATATATATATATATATATATATGTGTGTACCTATTCTTTTTCAGATTCTTTTCCATTGTAAGTTATTACAAGATACTGAGTATAATTCCCTGTGCTTTACAGTTAGTCCTTGTTGTTTATCTATTTTATATATGGAAGTGTGTATCCAAATGTACTGTTTCTAAGAGGCCACAGGTGTGTACACTGGCAGATACCTGGATTTTTCTTTCCTTGATACCCGTGCCCAGGGCGTGGGTTCTGAGGTCAGACAGAGCATGGGCTCTCTCTGCTGAAACGCCACCTTCTTGGGGAGGCCTTCCTTTCCCAATCAGCCTTTGTAAACTGCCTGTCTTTCCCCTTACCCGGCTTTACTTTTCTCCACAGCACCGAGCACTCTGTGACATAATATTATAGAGCTATTGGCTTATTGCCCGTCACCCTCACTCACACATCAGCCCCATGAGAACGGGGACGCGGGAGGCTTTTCACGTAGCTGCTGACCTCAGCCGGGTGCTGGCCTCTGG
Organism: Physeter macrocephalus; assembly: GCF_002837175.3. Taxonomy (NCBI): domain Eukaryota; kingdom Metazoa; phylum Chordata; class Mammalia; order Artiodactyla; family Physeteridae; genus Physeter; species Physeter macrocephalus. Next base: position 44,979,909 of record NC_041227.1, on the reverse strand, counting down.
TCACAGGTGGTTCCGAGGACTCCCCGAAACAATCCTTCAATCTTACTTGTCAAAAAAGCTTTACCTCTCTTTTTCTTTTCTTTCACGCAAATACTTCCCTCTTTTGAGTGAGCTTTGTGGAAATCACGTAGCCATTTCTGGTTAAAATTTCCCCACACTGTGACTTTAACTTTCCCTTGGCTCTTTCTGGTTTTGTGGCTGTCAGAAATGCTCAGGCCTGAGATTGCACTAGAAAAAGAGTCCTTCCGACTTTCTTTCCATATGGGTTCCTTCCTAGAGTTGAAATCCATCATCTGTGTAACTTTATCAACAATAACTATCCCCAAGGAAACACACTTGTCTGAGAACTTGCTTTACTGTCAGCCTGTTCTAACGATGAGATGCTGAAAGCAGTGTTCCTGGTCTGTGAGGAAATGTGCACCCTAGAAACTCATGGGCCCTGCCCCAAATGGATGAACAAGCCTGGAAGTAACTTTCTGGAATCATGCTTTGTTGGTGATTTATAAATACCTTGTGAAATTTTGCTGCTTATCCTGCATGTAGACAGCTGAATCTTTGCGATTGTGAGCCGGGCTCCACATTTTCTCTTCCTGTGAAGAAGCTTTAAGTAATCAATATTTGAGATGTTTTCTCAAGACTGGTCTGTCTTTAATAAATCAGCCTCCACAGCAGAAGTAAATGCCCCGTGTGTACCTTGTCAGCTTTCGAAGGGATTCTGCCTAAGTTTTGAGCCTTCTTTTTGCATTTTTAGTGTGATTCCTCTCTTTCGGTGGGCAGAGATTTCTACGTGCTTGGGTGTGAGGTGGTAAAGTGTCGCACTCCTGGAAATGAACATGGAGACCTTACAAATGCAAATTCTGCTAAGTGAGTCTGGAAGATGGGCTGCTAGCTGGTCCAGTGACTCAGACCCACCCATGGACCAGCCCAGGAAAGAAACATCAACGAGAATGTTTCGGACATCCATCCTTATATTCTAAAACCTAGACACTCTGTGCCCACGGAAGAGACTTCTTCCTCCGAGGAGCTTTTAGGGTCACATCAGGCTTCCCAGGGTGGCCAAAGGGATGCTCAGTCCACCGGGAGGTCCCTGACCATCTGCCTTCAGCCAGCTCTGTCCATTGGGGGGACTCCCTTGTCCATATCTCCATCCTCACTGCATCCCAGTGTCCAGTGCCCATTTTAGTGGCTCCCACGTGAGGAGAGGAGGTGGGCTCCCAACAGCATGGGTGTTTGAGAAGCAGAGGCAGGAGCCGTGTGCTGGGCCATCATGCGAGGTCTCCCGCCCAGGGAGGTGCTCCAGGAGCAGCAACAGGGACCGTTCATGTCAGTCCCTGCAGCATCCCCATAGGATGGTGTCCAGGGCTGGGTCCTTAAGGTTGGTGGTCTCCCCAAGCCCCCAGCTCCTGTCCACATTTCTCTCCTCCTTCTCTGCCCCGGAAATTTTTAATCTGGTCTAGGAATTGGGGAAACTCACTCTGTGAACCTGCATCCAGACTCTCCCTTATTCCCAGATCAGCTTTTTGAACTCAAGAACTTGCTCATTTCTGTCTCATGATTCCATGAAGACCTCCTGTCTCCCCAGAGCTGCAGAGGAAACCAACTGGCACTGGAGGAAGGCCCCTGGGACAGAGGTGGTGAAATGTGATTGGGATTCGAGGGTGAGGCTGTTCAGATATCATCCTCCCTCCGCAATTGTGGTTTCTCTAGGTCCAGTCTGTATTTCCTTGATGTCGCGGCATTGCCCGCCTAGCCCAAGCAGAGTGCCTGTGTGCCCTGGCTCTCTCTGTCCCGCCCCCTCCAGACCATCTCTGCCCCCGAGCTGGCCGCGGCTCCCCCTGGTGTCCTCTGCCCCTGCTCTGCTTGCTCACTCCCCGCCCCACCTGCACTGTTCACTGTCCCTTAATTCACAACCTCCAGAAGCCTCGTGTTTTTCCTGCCAGACCATGGGTCACCAGCCAACCTGACGCTTGGTCACGTCTTCATCAGTCAGGGTGACTGAAGCACAGGAGTGTGGGCGGATCCTGAAGGGGGACTCTTGGCTTTGCAGCCTGCACCCTAACTCCCACCTAACCCCCCACCCAGAGCGAGGTGAAGGCTACTTTGGATGTGCTCCTTGGGAACCTGGGGGAGAGCCCTATCTCAGGTAGGAAGGACTCCCTTCCTCTCCCTGACTCCTCCGATCTCCAATCCCCTTTCAGTCCTGGTGGAGGGGTCTCTCTGGAAGGGGCCTCACTTGGTGGATGTCATTTCCTTGTGGACTGGGCTGCTTCCAGTTATCTGTTTAATTATAATATCTGGAAAATGGTTTCCCTGGATCCATTCCCTTCCCTGGGGCCTAGATTGCTTTTGTTAAGAGCCAAAGAATAAACTAATTGATGCCCTAGCCGGTTCTCAGGGGATGGAGGGGCTGGGGTACCAGCAGGAGGTGGAGGGGGCCCTTCCTGCCCCTCCCCAACTTGGAGAGGCAGCTTTGCATGTCAAAGCTCCACCTCAGCCCCAGGGGTTATTTTTAGCTCTCCAAGGCCATCCTTTTGCTTTTTTGGCCCCGAGACTCAACTTTACTTGTATAGACCAGCGCTATCTAGTAGAACTTTTTGTGCTGATGGAGATGTTCTCTCTCTGCTCCTTCCATTACGGGGGCTGCTGGCCACCTGTGGCTACTGAGCATTTGAAGTGTGGTTAGTCTGACTGAGAGGTTAGTCTGATTTTAAATTTTATTATAATTAATATAAATTTAAATAGCCACAAGTGGAAGGGGTTCCCCTAGAAAACCTAGAGATGAATTCTAATTCAGCATCATCCCTCCCTTTGCTTATGTTGTCAATTTAAAAATCACGAAGCAGAGGTGGCCGGGAATAAAAGGTCACCAGGAAAGAGGCGCTGCTCCTTTACCCCAGCCTCTGATGGATTTAGTAGCTCCAACAAACGGGATGCAGAGAAGGCACTGCCGGGCCACCAGGATGGGATGTTTGATGAGAGAGTAGGACACCGAGATTAGGAGTGAGAAAGTTTGTATATCACCAACATGCTGGGGGCTTTAGAACAAGTTACAGAACTTCTCCTGGCCTCAATTTCCACATCTGTAAAGTGGGAGCACATAGTAGATACTCAGGAAATGTTAGGTTCTTTAGTCTTCACCTTCTCCCCACCCCACATCCCTCTAAGGGCAGCTCACCTGTGCTTAACCCATCACAAAGGACCAGAGACAGACCCACTGGGAGACAGCCCCGTCCTTGAGAGCACCAGGACAGGGGGTGTCCCAGAGACCTCTGTGCAACTGGCATTTCCGCCAAGCCCAGGGCTCTGGGAGAGGGGCTGCCTCAGGGGTTTTAACATTTAAGGGGACCCACAGGATCTGGTCAGCAAGGTCCTGGCAAAAACTCACTGGTGAGGTGACATGTTTAGTTAAGGGATTTCACCCTGGAAGAGAAAAATGATTAGAGGAGCTTGTGGAATTTCCTGTTTACTCTTGGAAAAGTGCTGAGCATGTCCTTAATTTGTCAGTGTCAACTCAAAGCTAAAACTGGTGTCCAGAGAGGATTAGTACAAAGAGGGTAAATTATGTTCCGATAGATCTTAAGTTACTCACTCCTCTCCTTGCATGAGACCTAGTTCAGACGACCCAGGGCTGACCATTAGGCCCCTTGGGCTGCACACAGGTTGGCTGGTGGTTGATTCTCCAGGACCCCGAGCTGGATATAAAGCCTGGAAGTTTAGAGCATGCACTTTGAGTGGAACCCACCTGAGTGTCAGTCCTGGCTTTTCTACCGATAAGCCACGTAGCCATGACAAGCTGCTTTACCTTGCCAAGCCTCAGTTTCCCCATCGGTCACTGGAGGTAAATGCAGCACCCATCTCATCTGGCTGCTTTCAGGAATGCATGAAGATAGGCATGCAAAGCTCTTGGCAGAGCGTTTGGCGCTGCCTGGATAATGCCCCACCTGTACCCACTTAGTATTTTCAGCTTGTGTGTGCCTGCCTGACCCCCATCATCCATCCCCCGTGACGCTGGGCTTCTTCTGGTCCCCAGAGCCCATTCTACCAGAATGCAGGGCAGCGCAGATGTGCCAGGAAATCACCAGCCCCCAGAAGTAGCCCTCAGACAGAGAGGGGTTGGTGAATAAATACCTCGGTTCCCTTGTGCCTCGGATGTGCTCACGGAATCGCCACCCTGTCTCCCGCAGTTGTCCAAGCAGGGATAAGCTCTAGGTGCCCATCCAGCATCTTGCTGGATAACACGCCTTGATGAGCTGCCCGTTCTTCCCCAACTCATTTTCCTTCTCTTCTCTGGGGGGCACTTCCTGAGATTCCCCCCTCCCAGTTAAAAGACTTGCACTGGAATCCTGGAATCCAGTTCTGCTTCTGAGGCAAAGGCTGAATAGATATCACCTACCATTATTATTATGCACATCCGTTCCCTCTCTAAAACCCATGAGGCTACAGAAGATGCAGAATTCTGAGACTCCAACCCCTTCTGGACAGGCACACACTAAGGTGCGACACGAGTTGATCTACTGTCTCTTTGGTTCACGTCCTGAACCCAGCGCAAGAGAGAAAGAAGCTTGGAGGGGAATGAGCTTTGGAGCAGACAGTGTCACATTGGATCTTATGAGGAGCCCCAAATGGTGATGGGAGAGAGCATGCACATTGCTTAGATACCAAATGTTTACCCATGGGGACTGTACACCCGCAGCCTGCTGTATGCTCCTCTTCATCTTATTTATCTAATTTATCTCTTGGTCCACCCTTCCCCGCTCTAATTATTTTATTTTCCTTTATTTTCTTACATACAAAACAAACTTAATTTTTGTGTTCCTCTGAGATGACATTGCCAACAGTCCCAATTTGTGAATAATAGTTCTATACTGACTACAATTTTGTAGTATATTTTCCTCTGTAAAGCGTAAGTTCGAAAGCTAAACACACAATGAGATACTGATACTTAGCCTAAAGAACTGGTCTTTAGCAAACATTGAACAAATCAATCTGGAAAAAATAGCCCATTACATGCTCTAATTTATCAGGAAACACTCCATGTATTTTTTTTGTATTTTATTTATTTTTTTATACAGCAGGTTCTTATTAGTCATCCATTTTATACATATTAGTGTATACATGTCAATCCCAATCTCCCAATTCATCACACCACCACCCCCGCCTCCACTTTCCCCCCTTGGTGTCCATACGTTTGTCCTCTACATCTGTGTCTCTATTTCTGCCCTGCGAACTGGTTCATCTGTACCATTTTTCTAGGTTCCACATAAATGTGTTAATATACGATATTTGTTTTTCTCTTTCGGACTTGCTTCACTCTGTATGATAGTCTCTAGATCCATCCACATCTCTACAAATGACCCAATTTCATTCCTTTTTATGGCTGAGTAATATTCCATTGTATATATGTACCACATCTTCTTTATCCATTCATCTGTCGATGGACATTTAGGTTGCTTCCATGACCTGGCTATTGTAAACAGTGCTGCAATGAACATTGGGGTGCATGTTTCTTTCTGAATTATGGTTTTCTCTGGGTATATGCCCAGTAGTGGGATTGCTGGATCACATGGTAATTCTATTTTTAGTTTTTTTAGGGAACCTCCATACTGTTCTCCATAGTGGCTGTATCAATTTTTTTTTAATTAATTAATTTTATTTTTATTTATTTTTGGCTGCGTTGGGTCTTCATTGCTGTGCACAGACTTCCTCTAGTTGTGGCGAGTGGGGGCTGCTCTTCGTTGCGGTGCGCGGGCTTCGTTGTGGTGGCTTCTCTTGTTGCGGAGCACAGGCTCTAGGCGTGCAGGCTTCAGTAGTTGTGGCACGTGGGCTCAGTAGTTGTGGCTCACAGGCTCTAGAGCGCAGGCTCAGTAG
>NC_041227.1:44964693-44965294 GCF_002837175.3 Physeter macrocephalus | reverse complement strand
CGCAGGCTCAGTAGTTGTGGCACACAGGCTTAGTTGCTCCGTGGCATGTGGGATCTCCCCGGACGAGGGCTCGAACCTGCGTCCCCCGCACCGGCAGGCAGACTCTCAACCACTGCACCACCAGGGAAGCCCTGGCTGTATCAATTTACATTCCCACCAACAGTGCAAGAGTGGTCCCTTTTTCTCCACACCCTCTCCAGTATTTGTTGTTTATAGATTTTCTGATGATGCCCATTGAACTGCATGATCTGTTTATATATTTTGGAGATTAATCCTTGGTCTCCCATTCTGAGGGTTGTTTTTTCGTCTTGTTTGTAGTTTCCTTTGCTGTGCAAAAGCTTTTAAATTTCATTAGGTCCCATTTGTTTATTTTTGTTTTTATTTCCATTACTCTAGAAGGTGGATCAAAAAAGATCTTGCTGTGATTTATGTCAAAGAGTGTTCTTCCAATGTTTTCCTCTAAGAGTTTTATAGTGTCCGGTCTTACATTTAGGTTTCAAATCCATTTTGAGTTTATTTTTGTGCATGGTGTTAGGGAGTGTTCCAATTTCATTCTTTTACATGTAACTTTCCAGTTTTCCCAGCACCACTTATTGAAGAG
>NC_041227.1:44962018-44964615 GCF_002837175.3 Physeter macrocephalus | reverse complement strand
ATTCCTCCAGCTCCGTTTTTTTCCCTCAAGACTGCTTTGGCTATTCGGGGTCTTTTGTGTCTCCATATAAACTTTAAGAATTTTTGTTCTAGTTCTGTAAAAAATGCCATTGGTAATTTGATAGCGATTGCACTGAATCTGTAGATTGCTTTAGGTAGTATAGTCATTTTCAAAATATTGATTCTTCCAGTGCAAGAACATGGTATATCTCTCCATCTGTTTGTGTCATCTTTAATTTCTTTCATCAGTGTCTTATAGTTTTCTGCATACAGGTCTTTTGTCTCCCTAGGTAGGTTTATTCCTAGGTATTTTATTCTTTTTGTTGCAGTGGTAAATGGGAGTGTTTCCTTAATTTCTCTTTCTGATTTTTGTTGTTAGTGTATAGGAATGCAAGAGATTTCTGTGCATTAATTTTGTATCCTGCAACTTTACCAAATTCATTGATTAGCTCTACTAGTTTTCTGGTGGCATCTTTAGGATTCTCTATGTATAGTATCATGTCATCTGCAAACAGTGACAGTTTTACTTCTTCTTTTCAAATTTGTATTCTTTTATTTTTCTTCTCTAATTGCCGTGGCTAGGATTTCCAAAACTATGGTGAATAATAGTGGCGAGAGTGGACATCATTGTCTTGTTCCTGATCTTAGAGGAAATGCTTTCAGTTTTTCACCATTGAGAATGATGTTTGCTGTGGGTTTGTCGTATATGGCCTTTATTATGTTGAGGTAGGTTCCCTCTATGCCCACAAATTTTTTGGAAGAGTTTGAGAAGGATGAGTGTTAGCTGCTCTCTAAATGTTTGATAGAATTCACCTGTGAAGCCATCTGGTCCTGGACTTTTGTTTGTTGGAAGATTTTTGATCACAGTTTCAATTTCATTGCTTGTGATTGGTGTGTTCACATTTTCTATTTCTTCCTGGTTCAGTCTTGGAAGGTTGTAACTTTCTAAGAATTTATCCATTTCTTCCAGGTTGTCCCTTTTATTGGCGTAGAGTTGCTTGTATTAGTCTCTTAGGATGCTTTGTATTTATGCGGTGTCTGTTGTAACTTCTCCTTTTTCATTTCTAATTTTATTAATTTGAGTCCTCTCCCTCTTTTTCTTGATGTGTCTGGCTAAGGGTTCATCAGTTTTGCTTATATTCTCAAAGAACCAGCTTTTAGTTTTATTGATCTTTGCTATTGTTTTCTTTGTTTCTATTTCATTTACTTATGCTTTGATCTTTATGATTTCTTTTCTTCTACTAACTTTGGGTTTTGTTTGCTCTTCTTTCTCTAGTTCCTTTAGGTGTAAGGTTAGATTGTTTATTTGAGATTTTTCTTGTTTCTTGAGGTATGATTGCATTGCTACAAACTTCCCTTTTAGGATTGCTTTTGCTGTATCCCATAGATTTTGGATCATCATGTTTTCATTGTCATTTGTCTCTAGGTATTTTTTGATTTCCTCTTTGATTCCTTCAGTGATCTCTTGGTTACTTAGTAACACATTGTTTAGCCTCCATGTATTTGTGTTTTTACATTTTTTTTCCCTGTAATTGATTTCTAATCTCATAGCGTTGTGGTCAGAAAAGATGCTTGACATGATTTCAATTTTCTTAAATTTACTGAGGCTTGATTTGTGACCCAAGATGTGATCTATCCTGGAGAATGTTCTGTGAGCACTTGAGAAGAATGTGTAATCTGCTGTTTTTGGATGCAATGTCCTATAAATATCAATTAAATCTATCTGGTCTGTTGTGTCATTTAAAGCTTGTGTTTCCGTATTAATTTTCTGTTTGGATGATCTGTCCATTGGTGTAAGTGAGGTGTTAAAGTCCCCTACTATTATTATGTTACTGTCAATTTCCTTTTTTATAGCTGTTAGCAGTTGCTTTATATATTGAGATGCTCCTATGTTGGGTGCATATATATTTATAATTGTTATATCTTCTTCTTGGATTGATCCCTTGATCATTATGTAGTGTCCATCCTTGTCTCTTGTAACATTCTTTATTTTAAAGTCTATTTTATCTTATACGAGTATTGCTACTCCAGCTTTCTTTTGATTTCCATTTGCATGGAATATCTTTTTCCATCCCCTCACTTTCAGTCTATATGTGTCCCTAGGTCTGAAGTGGGTCTCTTGTAGACAGCATATATATGGGTCTTGTTTTTGTATCCAGTCAGCGAGCCTGTGTCTTTTGGTTGGAGCATTTAATCCATTCACGTTTAAGGTAGTTATCGATATGTATGTTCCTATTACCGTTTTCTTAATTGTTACGGGTTTGTTTTTATAGGTCCTTTTCTTCTCTTGTGTTTCGCACTTAGAGAAGTTCCTTTAGCATTTGTTGTAGAGCTGGTTTGGTGGTGCTGAATTCTCTTAGCTTTTACTTGTCTGTAAGGCTTTTGATTTCTCCATTGAATCTGAATGAGATCCTTGCCAGGTAGAGTAATCTTTGCTGTAGGTTCTTCCCTTTCATCACTTTAAATATATCATGCTACTCCCTTCTGGCTTGTAGGGTTTCTGCTGAGAAATCAGCTGTTAACCTTATGGGAGTTCCCTTGTATGTTGTCATTTTTCCTTTGTTGCTTTCAGTAATTTTTCTTTGTCTTTAATTTTTG
>NC_041227.1:44932127-44961963 GCF_002837175.3 Physeter macrocephalus | reverse complement strand
TCTCTCTCTCTTCTCCTTCTGGGACCCCTGTAATGTGAATGTTGTTGCATTTAATGTTGTCCCAGAGGTCTCTTAGGCTGTGTTCATTTCTTTTCATTCGTTTTTCTTTATTCTGTTCTGCAGCAGTGAATTCCACCATTCTGTCTTCCAGGTCACTTATCCGTTCTCCTGCCTCAGTTATTCTGCTATTCCTTCTAGTGTATTTTTCATTTCAGTTATTGTATTGTTCATGTCTGTTTGTTCTTTAATTCTTCTAGGTGTTTGATCTTTAATTCTTCCACGTCTTTCTTGCATCTTCTCGATCTTTGCCTCCATTCTTTTTCCAAGATTCTGGATCATCTTCACTATCATTATTCTGAATTCTTTTTCTTGAAGGTTTCCTATCTCCACTTCATTTAGTTGTTTTTCTGGGGTTTTATCTTATTCCTTCATCTGGTACATAGCCCTCTGCCTTTTCATCTTGTCTCTCTTTCTGTGATTGTGATTTTTGTTCCACAGGCTGCAGGATTGTATTTCTTCTTGCTTCAGAAAACACTCCCTGTATTTTAAATGTTGGTTCTTGGTGGTTTTGCTCTTTGTCAAGTTTCATGATGATTTCCCTCGATCATCCTGCCCCTGGTGTAACATGGAGATTCCAGATAGGGGGTTCAAGTTTAATCAACAACCTGACCTTAAAGTCCAGAAGCTTCCACACCCCAGGGACCCAGATCTGCAGCCAGTTCTGAGGATCATTCCCTCCTTGCAGATCTGCACCAGAAGAGCTCCCATGGCCCAGACATGTGTCTCAGGCGGGGGCCCCCCAGAACCCAACCCTGAGACAAGGTCCAGGGAGGCGCTTCACTGGGGGATGACCCCACCCTGGGGTCAGAGAAGGAAAACAGCCAGTGGAGGGTATGTGCTACAGCCAGTTACCCTGCAACAGGCGCTGGAGCTTATCGCTCAGGGACTGGCAGCTGGTGGAGAGCATGGGCCTCCGATGAGGACCCGAACTGAGGCGAGAGGGAGCTGCGTTATTTATCCCCCGCCTCCTGTCAGGCACGGTCTGAGGGCTGCATTTCAGGGGGAGATGACTGCTCTGAAGCCCTCAGTCAATAGATGGATGTTGTCGGGATGGAGTTCCAGGAGCATGGATGCCAACGATGAGGGCGGACACTCCCTGTCTGCCGAGACCAGTGCCAGCCATGCCACCCCAGATGGGAGCCAACTGGAACCTGTGCCCACACCTTGAGCTCACCCTCAAGATCTCCCCAGCCCCAACCAGCTGGGAACTCCTGAGGCTGGAGACTGTCCTACAGCTTTGCACAGTCTGTCTGAACCAATGGAGGTGGGTGGGTGGAGTGGAAAAATGATGTTATCACTCATTCAGTGAACGGGGAGGAATCTGCATGCAGCTCCCCAGTCCCAGCACCCCCCGTGTCCCCTCAGGTGTGCTGTGTCATCCCTCCTACCCTACCCCAACCACTTTTCTTTCTGTTCAGCCCACACGTTTTCTTTCCTGCCGGCGTAGCAAGGCTCTTGTCTTGTCTTGTCTGGGCTTTTGTTTCCTTTGGTGCATCTCCTCCAGCGCTGCGTCTGACTTTGGACTTGACAAATTCTATTAGTCCTGCCATCTCTCAGGATTAGTGAGAACGTCGAGAGTGTAAACCACATGCTGCCTGTGTGGTCTTTAATGCTCTGGGCCTCAGTGTCCCCATCTGCGTATGGGAATAAGGCTAGCTGCACCCTCATAGGAGTTCCGCTGTGGGTTAAGATAAGGCGTGTGATGTGCTTGGTCCAGGGCCAAGCACGGAACATTAACCATCATTTTCATTGTTCTTCCCTGGATCCATCTGTGGTCACCTCTTGCCTGAACAGTGACCGTCACAATGATCTTCCAGCTTCCTTCAGACCCCTTCCAGTTAGAATTAAGCACCACAAGCATCAGATTAACATCTCGAATGCGATGTCCAGGTCCTGCTTTGCTCAGGACTCTCCCCCCCCAAGCAACGTCCCCACGGCCAGAGGGCCAGCTTGGCTGGGGTAGGGTTGGGTCACAGTCTGAGGGCCTGAGTTCAATGCCAGCTTCATGGCTCTTTAGGTATGTTGCCTTGGGCAAGTTACTTCGCTCCCCTTAGTTTTCAGTAACATGAGGATAATGACAGTGTCTGCATCAGAGAGCTCTCTGTGTGGGGCGGTGAAAGAAATCCATCCTCCCAAGCGCTTAGATCACAGCCTGGTGGTAGAAAGGGCTGGGTAATTGTTAGTCATTGTTCTTATTCTTATTTCAAAGTGTCCCCACCATCCATGTGCCAGCCATTTGTCTTTTTTTCCCTTCTTCTCTGCACTCATGTATCATAGTCTCACAAAATCAGATTCTTCCTCACCCGCCAAGGAATGCCAGGGCCTTCCTGCCCCCAGTTCCTGGCCAGGCCGCTATCACCTTTGGTCTCCTTGGAATCCTCCTCTGAGCTCCAGATGGGTGCTGTCTCCTCCTTGAAGCTTTCTCTTACTTCCCATAAGGAAAAGTGGGACTTTTCACTGGCTCAGATCTGCCCCTGCTCTGAATCCCCACTTTCATTGTTTGTCTCCCAAGGACTGTCATGCAGGCCACCCTCTGTTACAGTGCGTCTTACCTCTCCCCCTCCTCAGATTAGTGTGAGCGAGCGGGGGCCACGCTGCCTTGACGGCACCTTGCACACAGGGACAGCTTATCCAAGGCGTGGGGTGTGCACGAGTGAATGAGTGATGTGTGCTTAATATCTTGGCTGCTGAGTGTATGGTCTGCCCACTAGGCTGGTGGGTAAGAGTAAAGCAATGAAAATAATATGATGCTTCTTAAGGCTGGGCGATCCATCAATCCTAAGTATAATGAGATGGCCCTTTGGGAATGAACTTTATTGAGAGATGTGTCCTGAGTTAAATGCTCAAGATACCCCAGAGTACAAGGCAGGAGAGAGTAGATTAAAGCAAAAACACCGATGCCACCTACTCCAGTTACATGCCTTGCCTCTCTCCACGATGTCAGTGGCGCCAGGTAGCTTGGGCTTTGCAGAGATCCAGGGGCAGCAGAGACCCTCCCCTGCAGAGCTGTGTCTGTTTCCCAACTTCACAATGACTCAGCGTCCTTTCTGAACATTTGTACCAAGATGTCGCATCTAAACAAACATATCATTGATGACAATCACAGTGTTCTCTTACGCTATTAAGTTAAATTCTTTCCCTGAAGTGTTGGCTTCTATCTACTGAGCTATTATTTCAGCAGCCAAAGCCAGTGCCTGCGTATGAAAACCACCCAAATGTGTTATCAGTTAAGGAATGGGCAGAGGTGGAGTTTGGGATGTCACGGAAGGAGCCAGGCCTGTGTGTCTCAGACACCAGGACTCCACTCCCCTCCCTTTCCCTGAGATCCAGAGAGTGTCTCACCCTCTTCAGAGGCTCCTGAAGATTTTCCAGAACTGTTCCCATTGCTAGTGCTGTCTTGTCCTCACACTTTAAGGAACCTCAAGGGCCCCCAGAGATAACTTGCCCTTTCAATAGGCACCCCCTCTTTCATTGGGGAATTTGGGACCCGTTCCCAAGGAGCTGGCTTAGAGGATATTTGGAATAAACTGTCAGTCATCGACCTTCCCACGCACTGTCAGCCAGGGACCAAGATGGCGCCCACCTACCCAACTCCTAAACCAACGTGTGTGTCCTCGGCTCCTGGGACACCTATGATGCTTTCTCTGAGAGTCTTGTTTCCTAAGGCGCACTTCACCTTTCTCCCAAGGATACTAGGAGCTGTTTAAAAATAGATTTCTTGATGAAATGCTCTTTCACCTGGAAATCACAAAGCAAGAATGCAAGTTAGGTCCAACTGTGGCCTCATCCTTGGGCCTGTGGCTGATATGCTCTTCGTGGATCCTTGTGATGTACCCTCAGAATACTGAGGACTTCCTGCTCCTTGCCTGGGAGTGGACTCCAAAGGTAATCATGGAATCTGTCTTGTCAGCTCTTTCATTAGCGCTCCGTACAAGGGTAGAAGCCTGAGGATCTATTTTTTTCCCCTCTTGAACTTGTGAAAGCTGTCTTTTCCTCATCACTGTGGACTACAGGGCTGAAGGCAGACGTGTGTATTGGGCAGTTAGCAGAATGCTTTTCAGCATCTGAGGCTGTGATGGGCCCAGCAGTCTTGGCTTGCGCTGGGTCCTCTCATCCTCTCCTGGACACAGGCCCAGCTTCATTTGACTTCATTGCTTTCCTGTTTTACAGAGTTGGCTTAAGGCAAAACCCATTACTCTCCTCTGCAGAGGGCAGGTCCCGCAGGGTAATTTTATCCCCAGGCTCATGTGCACATACAGCACATCTGAATGCACACGTGACACACACAGATGCTTATCTGTGGATACCATAACCCTCTTTTAAAAGACAATAGGAAAGAAATTTTAACATCTTAGGCATGATTACTTAAAGTGGGATTCTGGATAAATAAAGGGGGGTGTGTGTGTCTGTCTGTTTTTAATCTCTCCCTTGGCAACTCAGAACTCCATTGAAGAGGGAGCGTAGCTTGACATGGAGTCAGAATACATTTTGAAATGGAGCTGTGAGTTTTTAAAAGACAGCAACCTTTCATTCTCCCCTGCAAACCCACTTGCCCCTTGGCTTGGCCATCTCAGAAATCGTTGCCGACGTCCACTGAGCGGCTCAGGTTGGAATCTTAGGAATCAGCTTTGGTTTCTTTCCTTCCCACCCCGCCCATCAGCAAGTCCCGGCCATTCCATCTCTAACCTTTGGCTCTTTCCCAGTATCCTGTCTATCTTTGCTGGCACGGCCACCATCCAGGCCACCATCATCCCTCCCCTGGACCAGCATGCCCCGCTCATGCCCACGTTCCACTATATGGTCCAGGCAGTGCTTTCAAGACATACGTGGGGATCGGGCTGTGTGTTCTGGGTCGGCCCACCTCTCCAAATCCATGTCCCCCCACCTGCCCACCACACTTCCACCCCACAGACCTTCCTCGTGTTCCTTAAACATTTCAAGCTCGTTCCACCTTGGGTCCCTGGGTGCACCCCTTCCTTCAATTCCACGTTGAGCATCTCTCCTGCCATCTTGTGCGTTTTTTACACACACCTCGTTTCTCACGTGCGAACACTCCCTAACCACCCGCCGCCTGAAAGTTTTGCTCCACTCTTTGCTGGCAAAGGAACCAGATTTTTCTATACCAAAAATGGCAAAAAGTGGATCCTCTTGTCTCCCTTCCTATAGTAAATAGACAAGTCAGTTCAGAGAGGAATCTGTCCAAACTAGAAAGAACTCTGTATGACTAACGAGATGATTTACTGTGTCATCCCTTATAAAATTAGCCGGCCCTCATTTAAAAAAAAAAAAAAAACTGTTAGGAAGGAGAAAGTTCTTCTGTGAGTGTGTCTGTCTCTACGTGATTTAGTGATGGTGTTGGCATGGAGACGCAGCATGGGAAGGGAAAGAGATGTCCTGCACTGTAAGATGCGGCAGAAGCTAGAGTGTTTCCCATTGTGATATTTCTAATAACAAGGTGCAAAGAAGTAGCAGTTGCTGGGCGTCAACAGGAGAGCATTGCTGCTTTGAATGTCTTCCAACCAGTTGAGTAGTCTCTGTTAGTCTGAGTAGTCAAGGGTATCTCTCTGTTTGTCTTTGGGGTAAATGGGCGATGGCACCGTTCACCAAAGGAGAGAGAGTGTGGCTGGGTGAGGATGTCAGTATCTTAAGCTTGTTGATTTCCATGACGGCTCAGTGGTAGTGGGTCATTCTGTCCCAGAGCTACCACTGTCCAGCTCTATGACCTTGAGTAGGTCACTTGCCCTTCTCAGATCTTGGCCTCTTCATCTTTAAATGAGAAAAATGTTCTCAAGGTTCAGTCCAACTCCAAGATCCACAATTGGTGCAGAAAAAGGTGAAAGGGCTCCCGAGTGACTTGATTCAAGAGTCCATCCCTGGTCAGCTGCAACACTGTCTGATTCCCTGGGACTCAGACCCTTCCGAGGAGCCTGGGCTGCCTGGAAACACACAGAAGCGTTGATATTATTGCCCAAGTGAAACTCACCAGGCGGTGGCTGAGAGCTGGAACACTGGGGTACAGCCAGGCACTCTTGGAGGCTCTGTACTGTCTTGTCACAAGAGAACAGGCTCATCTCCATGGCGCTGGCGTTATACCAAGTCACGTGACCAGTGTGAGCAGAACAAAGGCCCACAGCTGCTTCATATAAGGAGCAGGACTTCTGTAGAGAAACAAGAGCCACTGCCCCCAAAATAATATTCATGGCTAAAGGCAAGATGCTAGACAACTCCAGAATCAGTTTGCCGGTGGTCCGTATACTGCAGTCCGTTACCTGTGCACGAGCCCGAGGCGTCAGGGTGGGAGCTGGACAGAAAGGTCCCCCGATAATGCTCAGCTGAAGCTCAGCCACCAGGGTAACAGGCCACTAATGCCCCCGCGTCATTTTTCAGCCATCAGTGGACCTGGCAGTGGTCCAGGGTGCATCAGAGAATTTCCCAGAAGCTCAGAAAAACAATCAACCAAGTAGTTACAAACTTCTTCTCTCCCATTAAGATGCTGACAGGGAGAGCGGGAGAGAGCATCGTGGTACTTGTGAATATACAATGCACAAACACGGCGTCCAGTTGGTCCGCTCCAGGCTGTGAAGGGAAAGGGGAGGGGCAGTGGCATTGGCTGGTGGTCTACCACATGGGGAGGAGCATGCGGAGTCTTCCTCACACCTCCTCCCTTAATCCTCCCATTTTATAAATGAATAAACTGAGGTTTGGCAGAGTAAACGGTCCAAGGGAGCAAATTGCTGACATCGTGTTTAGACCAATGTTGCGTAAATATCTCGGGTTGAATCAAAGAAATAGTTATGGAGACGTTTGTAAGTGAGCGATGCAGGACGGGGACGTGGTCCTCAACTCCCAGGGGTCGGACATCTCGTAAGACGTGAACTGAGAAACATCACGCAGTAACGGAAGGTGAGTTGCTCTGAGAGTACTGTGTGTGCATCAGCTTCTCCTGCCGTGAGCTGTTCTCGTTTCCGTTTTGGAGACGGATCAAGGCTCTGAGAGGGTCAGTGACATAATACCTAGGATGCAGGGATTATTTCCCCATTTCACAGGTGAGGAAACTGAGGCACTGAGAAGTTAGGCAACTTGCCCAGGGCATAGAGCTCAGGAGTGACAGCTGGGGTTGGACCGAGGTGCACGGCTCCGGAGCAGAGGCGGTGGGGAGAGAGGCCCCCTTCCAGGGCAGTGACCTAAATGATGATTTTGGAAGGGACTCCAGGCATGGTCAGTAGACACGTTGTTTGCTCAGTTTTCAAAGCCTTTATTCTGGTCACAGCTCTAGAAACCTCCCAGTTCCTATAAGCTGCCAGTGGACGCGGGGGTTCTGGGGTAGCCCCGGGGACTGTGGCCGTGTTGCCAGGGCAGTGTCGCCAGCCTCGAGTCCAGAGCCAGGGCAGGCTGGGCATTCTTGGATGGGCTTCACACCCCTCTGTGTCCAGACCCCTGAGTGCCTGCAGTCTGCCCACGTTACTCCCCCATCCACACCCCAAGGAGAGGGGCCATCAGGCCAGACCCTGGTTACAGCTCCATCCGGGTCCCTGCCCTGCCCTGCCCTTTGCTCTTACCCAAGCAGCCAGGCCGTGTGAAAGAGCGGGAGCCCAGGGCACGGGGTTTTCAGGGCTCAGCTGACTCTATGTGTGACCCTCGTTTGTCTGAGATTCCGGAAGCCTTTGAAGAGCACTCATGATAATTACAGAATTCCCACATATATTGATGAGAAACAGCTACATAAATAGCACAGCTTGGTATTTACAAAGTGCCAGTTTTCTGTAAATAGAGGATTTTGGCAACCTCTGCCAGGCGGCTCGTCCACCTCCTGGAGGCAGCACTTGTCTTGTTTCAGCTCTTTCCAGAGGCTGCTTCACATCACCTCTTGGTGGCCAGTCCCTTGATCTCAGCAGGTACATGGAAGCCTCCACGTGGTTGGGAGCCAAGAGCTGAGGCCCGCACCCCATCTATTCTGTAGTGTGGGGATGCCTGGTTGCCATCCGAGGGGTGTTGCGACCACCCTGCCACCATCTCTGCATAGACACCTGACCCCCTTACAAGCACTCGGGCTTCTCAGAGGATCTGTGGTCTACAGGCTGGAAATCAAGACTCCTTTATTGATCTGGAACAGCATTTTCCAAACTGTTTTCTCAGGACACTGCAGAAAGAAAGATTGCCATAGGTGTTGTGGACAATAGGATTCTTTAATCAAGTGTTCAAGAAATGCTAAGTTATTTTCTGATTATTTTCTAAATGCAGGGTTTCTCACAAACTTTTAATGTGCTAATTTGGATCATGAATCTCCATATGGAAAGTATAATAGCAGGGTTTTCAGAACTGACCACAGAACTCTCCTTTTCACAGAGTATTTTACAGGAGTTTGCTAACATCCTACTTTGAGTAACAATGACTAACCACCCTCAGGGCTCATTAATGATCTCAGCACTAAAGGAATGATGTTGTATCAGTCAGCTTCAGCTGTGTAACAAAGGACCCTCCATTTTAGTAGCTTAAACCAAGAACACCTTATTTAGCTATGGTTCTGTGGGTCAACAGTTTGGGCAGGGCTCCACCAGGTGGTTCTTCCGGTCTGGGCTGGACTTCCTCAGGTGTCTGTCATCAGTTGTCAGCAGCCAGGCAGCTTGGCTTTGGGCAGATGACGGGCTGTCAGCTGGGGCCACCTGTTGTGTCATCCTCCAACGAGCTAGCCCGGGTTTAGTCACATGGCAGCTGGACAGGGTCCCAAGAGATCAGTCAGAAGCCACCCTCGGCTCCCCACTGGCATGGTGTCACCTCTGTTGCATCCTGTTGGTAAAGGCAATTCACAAAGCAGCTCCCATGGATCCAAAGCCAAGGAGAAATGAGCACGAGAAAATGAAGGCTTCCAAATTTTTAGGCAGGAGGGTCTTTGGGGGAGGTGATTTGGTTGGGAGAACAGGACCGGGGTTCCTGTTGAAGCTGTGTATGCGGAACAAAGAAACAGAGTTTTGGAACTAGATGGCATGTTTGTTTGGGGTGTCGGGAGCGGGAGGGCCTGCTGATGGAGATTACAGAAGACTAAAACCACCCTAGAATCCACTTTTCCATACCCCCACTGGAGGTGAGTCTACACTTCTCCCTCCCAATAAAATGGGATTCTCAGGCATCAAAGCCCAGCAATCAGAGACGGCCAAGAATGCTCCTTCAGTCACTCCAGGACAAAGTTCAGTTCTTTTCATTGTTGCAGCAAGAGGATTGGGGGGACAGGCCCAGAGGAGCTTCCAGAGCATCTCTGGAAGGGGGAGGTTAACCTGGGCCGCACAACTCTGAGGAGAGATAGTGGAAGGAGGCGGAGGATGCCTGGGTTGGATGCGTCAGAAAGTGGGTACTGCTGCTGATTGGATTTCTCCGTGGTGTCTGTCCAGGAAGCAGGAGAATGTGAGCAGGGATGCTGGTGTCACAGGATGGAGGCACCAGCAGTTGCCCCACAGGCAGGATGGGGGTCATTTGGGGCTTGGGATTTGGCTTTGTCTGCATCCTGTTAGATACGTTGCTCAGGATCTGTAGGCAGGTGTGGAAATGACAGAAGTCTGTTGGGAACACTGGGCTTTGGTCACCTGTGGGCAGATCTTTACATCGTCATAGGCCAGGATGGAAATCGGTCTGTTAGAGACTTGACCATGTGCCAGCCTCAGCCAGCTGCCATCCGCGGCCCTGGGCTTCTTCAGTCATGTTGGAGGCATGGCAGCATCAAGAGTGAACCCCCAAATGGGGAAAATAGTTGAGCCGGCAGGTGGCAGCCTTGGCCCTCTGCTGGTCCATCCCGCTGCCTATAGGAAACACTACACAGATGGATACTGCCCAGAGGACCCCTTGGTTTGTCAGCCTTGAAAGGAGCACATGCATTGGAAGAGTCACTCTTGGAATATCCCAGGACAAACCACTTGACTGCCGACAGGAATACCAGCATGCAGCTACCTGTCCCTGCTCACCTCATAGGCCTCTAGGGGAGTTTGTAGAAAATCATTCAGGAAGCACTTCGAGAGGCCACCACTAGCATGCGTAGTGTCTCTGGATGCGTGACAAAATGGCGCCCCTTCCTGGGCAGAGCAGCCCAAACAGGGTGTAGAACTAAGCCACTGGGTAGAGGCTGGGAGCTCCCTCCCCTCAGCTGAAAGGCTCGTGCAGTGCACACACTGCATGGCTGTTCCCAGTGGTCTCTGCAGTCTTTGGAGGAAAGTTTTCTCTTCGTGATCTGTAGCAGCGTGAAAGCAGGGTCATTGCTCTGCTTAGTTCAGTATTTTACTTGAGATCGCTGTTTGCTCAAGCGCATAGCACTTAATAAAGAAGGTTCTTTACCTTGGATCAATCAACCAACAAATACACAGTTGATCTTATTATTCACAGATTCTGCATTTGCAGATTGGCCTACTTGCTAAAATTTATCTGTAGCCCCCAAATCAATATTTGTGCGCACACATTCTCGGCTTAGGTCGAGCGAGGCAACACTCGGCCTCCTGCCTGGGCTCTGATACTGTCAACGAGCATCCTACTCACAGCCCACTTGGTGCCACACTTTCCTCATTTCTGTGCTTTTGGGGAGTGATTTTGCTGTTCCCAGTTGCCTCCGAGCACAGTGCTGAAGAGCTGTCTAGGCTTCCCGCGCGTGAAGGCTGGGATATGCCTGACGGAGAAAATACACGTTAGAGGAGCTCCATTCAGGCATGAGAGACAGTGCTGTCGGCCATGAATTCAGTGCTAATGACTAACAGTATATGTTAAATAAGGTGTTTTGAAAGAGAAACACAGATAAAACAAGGTTCTGGGTTGATCCTTTGATGAAAACGTTGTGACTCAAGGCCCACGGGGACCTGGCCCTGTATTTCCTCTTGGAGGAAGGGGTTGGTCCTCGCTCTTTGGTGTTTGTGGCAACTTGATGGACCGTGACTACTGTGAACAGGAGGCTGGGTGGGGTCAGCATGGTCCCCTTGTACCCGCAGCGGAGCAGCGTGGTGGAGCACCCGTCTCACCGCAGCGGGATCCCTGATTTCAGGACGCGCCTCATGTCAGCGGCGGGGTGGGGCCAGGACCGCACGGTATTGGGCGTGTGGGCAGCAGGAGACCTGTGTTGAGATTCCACCTCCCCTGAGGGCTGAGGTGAGACCGTGTACCTGTTACGTGGCCTTCCTGAGCTGAGTCTTCCCTCCTCGAAGACAAGAAGATAATATAACCTACAGCGTGAGGTTGCTGTGAGGAGTAGATGGAAGATGTATATAAAACACTGCCCGGTGCTGGACTTCACCAGGTCCTCAGTGAGTGTTGGCTGTTAAGAGAGAGGTGACCCTGGCTTTTCTCAGGAGGAGCCAGAGAGCAGGGACGGATCAGAAGAGGACCAGCTGAGACCATCCTTTTCTTTCCAGCACTTTGGATTTCCTGAAAGGCAGAGATGCCTGTGTTCATGTGCTAATACCAGGACCCCTTGAAGAGCCAAATATTAATGCATTTGGGACTATTTGTGTTCATGTCCCTCTACATCAATGCAACGTTGAGAGTTAACGGTCTTTTCATTTGCATTGCTGTTACTGAGTCCAGCTCGTATGCACGACAGGCCAATAAGTTTGAGATAAGAGTTTTGGGGGCAAGGAATAGCGACCTTATTCGGAAAGTCAGCAGACCGAGAAGGTGGCTCCCCAAGAAACTTCTTGCCTGTGTTAGAATTCAGGCTTCTTTTATGCTAAAAGGGAAGGGAGTAAAGTCAAACATTTCCTGGTTCCTGTAAGCCTCCGAGGGGATTGTGAATTTCTTCCTCCCCCCCCCCCCCCCCCCCCCCGCAGTCATTCACAGGTGGGCCTGGTCAGGATGTTTCATGTGAGCTAAACAAAGGTATTTTAGCTTAATGCTCATTACCTGGGAGTCAGGGTTCCCAGAGATGGGCCGTTACGTGTAATTTAAGCCTATAGGCAACATCCTTTTAGTGATTAACTTGTAATAGAGTACAAAAGGTTCTTCCCTATTCCATTGTAAGCTTTGAAACTGGGTCTCTCTTTCGTTAGTACAGCCTCACCCTCTGCAGAAGCCCCATAATGATGAAGGATTCTTATAAAAATCAGACCTCCTGTACAAGGAGGACATTTCTCCTTTGTTCCTCATCCTGAATCGTATTTCCAGGCACCTGAGAGACAGGGCCCCTCGGGAAATGTGACACGTGCTCTGCACAGTTGCTTGCCCTCCTTTGGCTAAGTTTGGGGCACCTGTATTTTACAGATTATATGAAGTTTTCTGGGGTTCTAATTTCTCATGACTCTGGGTCTCTTCACTCTTCCTTCTAGTTCCTTTTATATCCTTTCTCTTCTTGACTGGCATTTTCAAGGAAGATTTTTTTTCCTTGTTTTTTGCCTACTTTAGTAGCAAGAATTCCATTAGCCACAGACGAAGACCTAATTCCCTGTGTCTGTCCCAGAGACTTACAGAACTGTCACTTCTCCTCTTACTCTCCTCCATGCTCTTGTCCTCCTCCAGGCTAAGGGCTTTATCCTAAGCAGAGAATCGATTTCTAGCCTTATGCCCCATCCCTTCCAGGCTTATCCCTTTATTTCCTTTTTACACTTCATTAACCAGTGGCACATTCCCAAGGCTAGTGGTATTTTCAAAATACACACACACACACACACACACACACACACAGAGCAAATGATGCTTATTCAGAATCTATTAAAAATCTGTTACAAATCATAAGAAAAAAGACAGACAACCCCATAGAAGAAAAAGAGCAAAAGAAGTGAACAAACACTTCATCGAAGAGGAAATTCAAATGGCCATTAAATGTATGAAGAGTTGTTCAACTCCATTAGTCATCAGGGAAATGCAAATTTAAAACATAGTGCAGTACCACATCCACAGGCATGGCTGAAATGAACGACTGGCAATTCGCAAGCATTGACAAGGATGTGGAGCAACTGGAACTCCCATCTGCTGCTGGTGGAATTATGCATTGATGCAATCACTTAGTAAAACTATTACTATTTGGCAGTAGGACTGAAGCTGAACAGCAATGTGGGGTTGCTCTGTGACCCAGCAATCCCATTCCTGTGCATCAATAGAAATGCATATCGTGTGTGCACCAAATGTACTACAACGCCCATGGAAGCACCATTTGTAATAGCTGAACACTGGAAACTATGCAAATGCCCATCAGTATTGGAAGGGATAAATAAATGGTGCTAATGTCACACAGTGGAAGACTACACAGCCATGGTAATGATCTACAACTACTTGCAACAGTGTGGCTGAATCTCACACCAGCGTACTGAGCCTGACACAGAAGAATGTGGACTGTATGATTCCAATTATATTAAGGTACAAAAACAGATATAAGTCAGGATAATTGTTAGTCTTAGGCGTTAGTGACTGTGAGGGTCTTGTGGGGTCCTGGTCATGTTCTGTTGTTTCTTCATCTGGTTACTGATGCCATAGGTGGATTCAAGTTTCAAAATTTATCAAACTGTTCGATTATAGTATGTCCATTACAATAACAAAGGAAACATAAATCAGAATCCTTGAGTCACTGGTGAAATGCAGCCTAAGCACAGAGACCACTTCCTGCCTTCTGCAGCCCTGGGCGGCAGCCTGGAGTGCACACCCACGCTGGATCTCGGCTGGCTGAGGGTGCTGTTCACACCAATGGCCCAAGAGCTCGCTGGGTCTGCTACTCACACTTTTCCTCCAGGAGTTCAAGTTGCCAGGGGCACAGCTGTTAGCCTCACAGTGTGGGTAGGTGGTTAGCACGGACGCTGGACCAATCTTCTTTCGTTACTGGTGGATGATGGACATCAGTACTCATAACACAGACACAGTAAAAAACGTATACATATTTGCTATAATCTGCTCCATTTTACAAATGAAGAAACTAAGGCTCAGAGAGGACAGGTAGCGCATCCAAGGTCACTCAGGAAACATGTTCAGAATCAGAACTAGGGTCTCCCACACTCCAGAATCTGCCTTCTAAGTGTTGGTCCCTTCTGCCAGGAGGAGGAGTGTGGGAGACTCAGTTGGTCCTGCTCTGGCACAACCTGCACAACACAGAATGCTCATTTAAAATGCAAACTAATTCTCTAATCTGCCTTGAAAATGCAAAAGCTGTTCCTTTACAGAAATGTGAAACCAGAAGGTTCTCAGAGGCCGGTAACACCAGCTCCTCCACATTGTACATTCCAAACAGTATGGAAGGGATGAAGCCAGTGCCAAAATGAGGAATAAACATCCCATGTGTTATGTGTGGGTGGTTAATAGTGCATGAAGACTGGCAAAACGGATTTCCTGACATTCTGTGCTGCAGGAATGGGGAAGAGTTTGCATTTGATTTGCTTTATTTCCAAAATTATTTTCAGAAATGGTAAAGGAAGCTGAGAGGAAAAAGCAAAACATCTCCGACCTTCCTTTCCTTTATAGTGTAGTCCTAACTCATCTGTTACAGTCACCAAAGATCAGTGACAAGTGTTAATAAAAAGAAAATCTCTTTAAATAACAATGTCATTTTAAATGTATTTGCAATGTATAAACATTGAAGTAATTTAAAAATTACAAATAAGTTAGTACTCTCCCATGCCCCTCCCCTGCTTCTTGTGGGATAACCCTGAAAAACCATGCTTGGTAAGAACGTGAAATGGTGAAGACCTAAAAGCTGGCTGGTATAAGAAACCCCATACAATTAGCTCACGCATTCTGATTTAAAAGCAGTTTTTTACTCTGTTCTCCCTTTTGAGTGAACATATTTTGCTTAAACCTTCCTTTTAGATCAAACTCATGATGACTTGTGTGAAAGAGTTAATAATAGTAATAATGCTGACAATGGCAGTGCACTGGGAGACGTCTCTAGATGTTCAGGCTGCCCTAATCCTTCTCCATCCCAACACATGTTTTATGCTCTGGGGGATAGG
Organism: Physeter macrocephalus; assembly: GCF_002837175.3. Taxonomy (NCBI): domain Eukaryota; kingdom Metazoa; phylum Chordata; class Mammalia; order Artiodactyla; family Physeteridae; genus Physeter; species Physeter macrocephalus. The sequence continues at coordinate 44,947,006 of NC_041227.1, read as the reverse complement.
TCTCCTGCTCCACCCAACCATCTCCTTTCTTTCTTTCCTGCTTCCTTCCCCGCTTCCTTCCCAAGTCAACGTAAAGCTTTCATTCACAAGTATCTCTGTTTACTTTGTGCTGTCCCTGGTTATGACACACCCTGAAGGAAGACGGTTTGGAGGTGTAATCCAAGGATGCGGAAACCTCCCCCTCCCCTTTCCCCATTTGCCTGGAATCCCAGCATCCTCGCACCTCAGAACCAGTCTTAGGATGCGTGGTCTCATTCCTCATCAAAGTCATTTCTTGGGAACTTGGTCATTATTTCCAGAATGTCCCCCTTAAAATATAAAATGCTCACCTGAAATACAAGAAACGTTAGCATCATTAAAATAAAAGGGATGGGGGGGACGTGCTTACCAGTTGGGACTTTAGCAAGCAGGCCTGTGGGATGGGAGCTGTGTCCAGCTGGTCTTTCCAAGTTCCTCTTCTCCCACATCCTCCTGGTTTGCAAGTCATCAGCTGTAAGGGATGAGTCAACACGCACTGTGACACTCTTACTACGTGCAGGCAACCAGGCCTGCCAGGGGGTGGGGGCGGGGGCAGGAGAGTAGGGAGAGAATGAGGATAAAGCCTCCACTCCTGCCTCCAAGTGTTTACAGTCTGGCAGGGATCCAAACCAATGGAAGCTCCAAGTGAGACTCCAAGGGATCCCACCTGGCAAAACATTGTCAAATCAACCAATCGGTTTGGGGGACCTGTAGCTGGGCTGGAAGGTGGAGTCAGAAGGGGAGAGATGGGGGCAGCGTTGGGAGGCAACGCCCAGAGCAGGCACACCTGAGCTGGCTATTGAATGCTGAGGCCCAGGTGAAATTGCGCTCCTATCTATACAGAAACCCTGGAACATGTGAAGTTGGCAGATGGTGCATGTGTCACTACCCCTGGAGGGGGCTCTGACAAGCAAAGGGAAAACTGGACACTGGTGGATTTTTGCAGAGAAAGAGAGTGTTTTCTTGAAGTGCTGGGTCATAGAAAATGTTGAGCTAGTGATGCTGGGCTGTCATTGTGAGCCTCTGAAGGACCTGGCCCACAAAGTATTCATTCAGCAAGTCTTTATTGAGGTCCTGTTAGGTGCCAAGCAGGTGCTGGTGCTGGGGATGCAAAGGCGAGTAACAGAGAGGTGACCCGGAGGCTCCTGCAGGAGCCCTGGGGAGGGAGCCCTGGGTGGGATGGGAAGTCTTCAGAGGCCATAGAGGAAGCACTGCATTGTGTGTTCTGGGAAGAACCAGGCACCACGCTTTGTAGGTAGCCGACAACCAGTAAGTGTTGGTTAATTTGAAAAATAAACTAGGTTTCCAGGGACAGCTGGTTACCTAAGGGTAGTATCTGTGCAAAGAGGACGGCAAAGCTCTGAGCTTCAGAATCCAATGTTGCCTCAGGTGCAATTCCTGGTGTAAACAGCAAGGTTTGCCTTTACATAGATTCCATAATGTATTCACTGAACTGAGCCGTGCCCTCTGCAAAACAGTGTCCTGGAGGCCACACATTCATTGCAGTGACCTGCCCTTATCCCAGATATTTTCAGAGCCCTTCCTTATCGGGGAAGAGTTTGGGGTATATGAGTACCTCTAGAAAATCAGGGTCCTTGTGTTACCTTCATTCTTTGTTTCCATCGCAAATATGATTATGTAGCCTGGCCATCCACTGGGTTCACATATTTTACCTCCAGAGAGTTTGGACCACTTTCCAAAATCAAAACTACCTACTAAGGACCTCATCTACCACATCTGAAGTTGTCAGAAAGGACCAGTCACAGGCTGGGAAAGCGATTCCAAATGACAGTGGTGACATCTCAGGCTCCTCCCCCAGGGGGCGCTGAGAGCTGCCCAGTGTGCATCTGGCCCCGTAGAAACCCAGCCAGGTGAGACCACACCCTGTCTTCCTGCGGAGCGAGGAAACTAGAACAGCCTGGAAGGTGGACGCTTCTCATTCCTTCTCTTCGTTCTGAGATTCTAGCCATCCAGGCAGGGCGCACGAATAGCGTCACCAGAGACCTCGAAAGAAAAAAAAAAAAAAAGCATAAAAAGAGCACCTGAAATTCTAGCGCTTGTGCATAGATGTGCAACCGAAAGTCTGCCCGAGCGGTGTCATTCTTGCCCCCAGAATGAAATTCTCCAAGGAGGAGGCGATGGGGGGTGGTTGGTAATCACCACGCCTACACGGCCTGTCTGAGGGCATCTCCTAGCAAAGGACAATAGCAAAATGAAGAACTAGGTGAGCATCTGACAACCACAGCGCCAAACTCTGATAGTTTGGTGGAAATACATGCACAAGGCTGAGGTGGCACAGTCGCCACTATGGACCTGATACGCGTGTGGGAGAGAAAGAAAGGGAGCAGGCACACATGCAGGTCATTTTGAGTGAAGCAGCCTGCACGCTAGTAACTTGAACTCTGACCTCAGATCAGCTTCCCTACAGGACACCAAGGGGAACGGGCAGGGGGATAGGAGCGGCAAGGAGGGATGCTGCTTCCTCCTAGCACTGGGTCTGAGGGTAAAGGAGGAATAAGGCTGTGTATGTTCCTCATGAACATACATAGCGGGAGCGAACTCACGTGGTGTTCAAGAACCGCACAGCTCCCTTGTTAGGCTCAGAGTGGTGACGGAGGTGTGAGGAATACGTATGGGGAATAGGAGAAGGGGCTCGTTCACTCGAGGTGCTTACAGTGCAGGTGGGAAGGCCACACATTGCACACAGTTAGTCAACCCTCGGGAGCAGGTCTGAGTCGGTGAGTAGCTCAGACAGGAAGGGGGACAAATGCAACCCTGGAAGGAAGGACCCGCAGCTTCCATACAGGTACCAGGTACGCCTGAGCTCTGCATCAGAGCTGCTACCCTGCGGTCAGCTGGCCTCGCTCCCACCCTTGTTCAGAGCAGCTCCCTCTATGCAGACTGTGTTTAATTAAGACCAGATAAAAGGGCTTCTGTTTTCCGACTCTTGCTCCCATGTGGAGTTGAAAGGAAGCAAACATCTAGGTCAGCCGTACTCCCTGGCCCTTCCTGGGAAAGGAAGGATGTTATTACCGAGTCCCTCAGAGACAGGATTGGAGATGCAGAGTCTGGGTCCTGCTGCTTTGCCACCTCCCTTCCCCATCCCCCCGTGTATCCCGAGGCCACCTGCCTCCACCGAGGGACAACCTACAGTATGTCCACGGAGCAGCGATGAAGTGCCGTTTGGAGGCATGTACTTTTTCAGGTTCCTGGAAGAGACAGAGAACTGTTTAAGTTCCATTTTCCCTTTTACTGATACAAACTGATTGATTTGTAGGATGCTTCCATTTCCTTAGAAGTAAACACCATTCCTTAAAATCCTCCAAGCAGGTAGCTGGCCTGAGCCTTTCTGCCCTGGGCCTTCCCCCAGGATGTAGATGGTGAGGAGCATTTTGTGGGTGGTGCGGAATCAGCCACACCCTCCCCACACCCCTGAGCCTGTGGAGGAACCTGGGGCCAAGATGATCAGAGCTAAGAGGACTTTTCTGTGACGGCCAAAAATCAGGCCACAGTCTCTTGATGCCACATGATACTAAATCCTTTCATTCCTCCCCCTATTTTTGTTTTTTGGTTTTTTTAGAATTAGATTGTAAACCAAATCTCATCAATATATAAAACAGAGCTGCTTTCCAGAAGTTACTGGAAGAACCAAAGCCCTGCTCCCCTACCCCATCACTCTTTATCCTCCATCCCATTCCCGCCCCTGCCCCCCACAAGGCAGGAAACACCAAGAACTGGGAAGCATGGTCTCCCTTCATTTTCAGGAATGGCAGATGAATCATTTTGAAGGTCTCTTCCAGTCGGAGATTCTCTTCTCTGTGGCATAGTCACAAGCACTCACTCTCAAGCTGTCTGCGTAGAGGAGTAACTCCAGGCCTTGCCTCCCAAACCTGGCCCCTTTATGGACTCTCCTTGCTCTGAAATTGGAGCTGCCCGTCATGTCGTTGCACAGCCTGGAAACCTGGTACCATCTGCCTTGCTGAATCCACCACCTGGCCTTCTCGGTCCTGGCTACTCACAGTGCGGTCCATGGACCACCAGTATGGGTGTCACCTGGTGGCAGATAGGATGCAGAATCTCTGCCCCCCCCCACCCAGATCTACTGAACCGGAATCTACATTTTAGCAAGATCTTCTGGAAACTCGTATGCACATTACAGGGTGAGAAGCAAGTGGTACCAGCTCTATTTACTTTCCATTTCTATTGCCCATTAACCCATGGGCTCTTGCCTCTGGATGGGACAGCTCTCTGGGGCCATTCACACTCCAGAGTCCTCCAGATCAGGCTGAGGCTAGCATCCCCGCAGGTCCTTCCTTAACCACCCACCCACTGCACCGCCACCATGTGCTCCCACAACTGTGACCTCCTTCCATTCCTTCAGCTGTCTGTTCTCCCTCTTTGTAAGGTTAATTACTGTGTATCCCTAAGATCTCAGCTAAGACATCACCTCCTCTCTGTAGCCTCCTCTGACCCCGATCGGATCACATCTCCTGTCTGTGTGAGCTAAGAGCACTCTGGACCTTTCCTCTGATAGCAGTTATCAGAATGTGTAATTATACATCTATTTATGGGATTGTTTGGTTAACATCTGTCTCCCTGCTGGTCTCAATCCTCCATGAAGGTAGGGACTGTGTCAGTTTCACTCATCACTGTATCCCAGAGCCTGACTTCAGGCCTGACACATCATGGATGCCCCACAGGCATTAAGCTGAGCAAAAGAAGCCTGGTACAAAGGACTAGATGCTGTGTGATCTGTTATGTGAAGTTTGTAGAAAAGTCAAACTAAAGATACAGAAAGCAGATCATTGGTTGCTCACATATGGGGGTAGAAGTAAGGACTGGCTACAAATGGACTTGGAGGAACTTTGGTGGGGGGTGGAAGTGTTCTAAAACTGGACTGTGGTGATGGTTGCACAGTTGTATAAAATTTGATAAAAATCATCAAACTGTACAATTACATGGGTGAATTTTATGGTATGTAAATTACACCTCAATGAAGCTGTTCGAAAATGAGTGAAATGAAATGAACCAGAATCTCACAGGTGACTACATCGACATGGCTGCTGTCATATTCCCTCCCCACCCCCCTTCCAGTGCAGAGATGTGCTTGTTCAGCACAGCTGGGTGAATGACCAGGCCCAAATCAACTCCTTCCCCGACCCTGCCTTCACCCTGAGCCGAGCTCAGATGCAGGTGCTGAAACTGCAGTTCCTTTGATGGTGCCCAGAGCCAGGGCAAGAGAAGATTCATGATTTCTAATAAACCTCAGCCCTCGTGGTAGCTCCACCCTCTCTCTAATTGGACAAATCTGCTTTGGGCACAGCCCAGAAATCAGGACATCTTTGTAGCGATCGCTGCAGAGTTTAGCAAAATAACCAAGTATTGGGAGCTGTGGTACAGTCAAGGATTCCCCCTTCCCTCCCAGATCATCAAAAATGCCCAGCCTTGGGACTTCCCTGGTGGCGCAGCGTTTGGGAATCCGCCTGCCGATGCAGGGGACGCGGGTTCATGCCCCGGTCCAGGAGGATCCCACGTGCTGCAGAGCGGCTGGGCCCGTGAGCCATGGCCGCTGAGCCTGCGTGTCCGGAGTCTGTGCTCCGCAGCGGGTGAGAGGCCCGTGTACAGCAAAAAAAAAAAAAAAAAAATGCCCAGCCACTCTTAGTCATACTAGAATTCTTCTGACTGCATTCTTTTCTCTGAATTTGCATGGCTTTCTCAGTCATCCTGCAGATTAGTCCAAGCCCAGTACGTGGAAGCATGTGGCTCTAGCGTGAAAGGTGTTGGCTTACGAGCCAGGCTGACATTTGGCCCTTCTCAGCAGCGCTGATCGGGCCATATCTATTCTGACCTGCTGGTGTTTGTCCTTCCCTGTTGCTGCATAGTTAGAATGGCCCCTCTGCTTTCAAGGAACACGCTTGTCACAAATTAGAAGGCTTGGCCTGCAATATAAGATATTTGTTTTCACATACACTATAAATACAACACTATAAATAACGGCCTTGGAAAATCTGTGTCATTAATTAGAAGCTTTCTTTATCACTAATGTTCTAAAAATTTGACAATGAGATGTTACATGGAGTCCACCTCTAAAGTAAATAGGGCAATGTGCCAGTTAGGGGAGGTTAATTACAGTGACAAATAGATCCTGTGTTAGTTTCCCATTGCTGTGTAATAAGTGGCCACAAACTTAGAAGCTTAAAACAGCACCTATTTATTTTCTCACCATTTGTAGGTCAGATGTCCAGGCACACTGTGACTGGGTTCTCTCCTCAGTGTCTCACAAGGCTAAAATCAAGCATCAGCCATCAACGGGGAATATCCTTAAGGCAGGTACCTATCACCCTTTGAATCTCTTTCACCAGGAAGAGCTCACCTGTGTAGGTTAGCCCCACCAAGAATTATCTCCCTGTCTGAAAGTCACCTGCTTAGAGATCTTAATTATACTGGCAAATTCTGTCTTTAGCAACAACTATATTAGTGTTTGAATAACTGCAAGAAAGTGTATGTGTATCACCAGGGCCATCAGAATTCTGCCTACTACAGACCCCTAAATGCATCATGGCACAAACCGAACAAAAGACACCTCCTCCTCACACAACATTTCGAGGAGTGGGGTTAGCCCATTTCCAGGTCAGCCAAGGGCATGGACCCATGGGGCCTCTGCCATCTTCTACGTGTGGCTTCCAAGATCTTCCTGACCATGACAGCAGCCAGCAGAAGGGGTCGGACGTGGAGGAGCATGATATGAAAGGTCTTTATGGACCAGGCCTGAGAGTGGTGCCCGTCACTTCTGCCTGCTTAAATTTGATTGGCTGGAACTCAGTCACATCATGGCACCTCACTGCAAGGGATGCTGGGATGTGCTGTCTTTAGCTGGGTACCACTTCCCAGTGGCATCTATACAGCCTGGTTAGGAGAGCACCCGTTTTTGGTGGATAGCTAGGCATTCCTCTGCTACAATTGCTCTTTGGGGAAGCAGTACAGAATGAATCCATCCAAATGAAGGATATTGTCCTCCAAGGTTTAAAGTTGACAGGAAAGAACCAATATCTCAGTTTTGACCAAAAGACAGACACCATTTTTAAAGACATCAACATACGTATTACTCCTAACTTAATTTCATTGTATTTACTAGATTTCATCTCAAAAGCCTTTGATAGTTTGAAGAATCATATCCACTCCCAAACGATGAAGAGTTGAATGACTGGACTTTTTCTGAAGGATATGATACTCAAAATCTGAATTCCAAATATGTTTTGAAAGATAGAAAACTTGAGAAAAATGGTATCAGCTCCCAAGGTGACTACTTTTAATTACAACATTAATTAGAAAATAAAAGCTCTCGATATTTTCTTTAAAAAATCTTGTATTTGACTCATACCTAATCATTGTCAGTCCTTCATATTGGGAAAAACTTTGGGTGAAAAAATATAAAGGTTCTGAATTGCCAAGACAGCATTTACTAAATTTGGTCTACTCAAATTTCTGAAAGTTACTTTTGCCATGCTATTCTAGATACAACTCAAGAATTACAGCAATTTCCTATTTTTTCCCACTCCATTTTTCTACTTTACGTACTTCCTTTTGGTTCTTCAAAAGGCAACAGATAAAATAAATTTTAGAGGAAAAACATTTTTTCTAAGAATGTGCCATTTGAGAACCCCCAAACAATGCCCGTGGTATCACTGACCTAATTTGTGTTGTGTCCTGTAGGATTCAACACTTCTCACAAAGGAGTGAGGAAAAGGGAGACCCAGTGGGAGGATGGGGCTGGCAGTCGTTTTCAAAGACTTAACCTTAGTTCACGCAATGAGGCAAATGAACAGCTGGAAATTGAAAGAAGAATTCTACCTTCTTGACTTATGTGTAGCCACAAAACCACAATTAGAGAAGCTTGAGGTTTGGTGTGTTGTGTGTGTTGTGTGCCCATGTGCACATGTCCATGTGGACAAGAAAAGTGGAAATTCATTTCTACCTTTTATTTTGAACTTGAAGCCTAGCAGCATGATGTCAAAATGAAATTAGGTCTTTGCACAAGGAGATGTCACTCCGAGCCTTCTCTCTGTGTCTGCTAGACCCGTACATTGTACTTTTGTAGAATGGTAATCGCTAAGTATGGTTGAGAGAGGAAGTGCCTTGAAAGTCATGAGCAGTTAGGGAACTGGACTGAAAAACTTAAAAAGAGGCAGTAATTCAGAGCAAATGAGGGTAAAGGTGAGCGTGGTAGGTACATTTGAACCAAGTTGTCAGTGAGGTCTGAGAGCAAATGAGAGTGGGGAGGGGACAGGAGAACTGGAGCCATGGCTCAGGTGGGCTCTGCATCACTGGAGTTGTGTTCAGTTACGGGGCATAGAAAACTCAATGAAGAGTGGCTTAAACTCATAGGTGCCTATTTATCTCCAGGGGGGGATTTCCCAGGAGTCAGTTCAAGGGCTAGCGCCGTGCCTTTGCAGTGTAATTGATGTGCCATCTTTCTGGCTGGCAAAGCTTCTCTTTGGCCCTCGTGGTTTCAAGATGGAGGCTCTATTTAGGGAAAGGACTGTTGGAGTAGTGATGTTAGAGGAATACACTGGGAAGGCGGAGGAAGTGATCAGGGTGGAAGGGATGGATTTGAGGTATTAATAATGACAAAGTCTACCATGGTGTGATTCCACAGGTGAGTATCTGAGGTAGGGTGGAGGATAAGACCCTTGGGCGGGAAGAATTCAAGAAACGGAGAGTCAGCATGTTGAGAAGATCATCCACATCTATCATATAATGAAATCTCCAAAAATTAAGACAGAAATGGTATTATTTTTTAATTATCACACATCCATATGACCTTCCACTGCCCTCGGGATGGGCGTAGGAGAACAAATTTCTTGGTGCAGTTGCTATAACGCACCATGAGTCTCTTGTTTTTCTTCGTACTCTGCGTCCTCCTGGTCTCCTCTAGAGACCTCTAGAGACACACCACCCTGTGTTGGTGGGACAGGCGACCTTTAGCCTGGGAACACTCTGTTCCTTTGGCTCCTGGGGACGAAAGGACTCCAACGGAAAGCCATTCTCCTGCCGATCACCCACCCTGAGGGGCACACTCAACTTTCCTCCTAGTGAATCCTAGGATCGCTTTCGAGAGACAACGTTATTACCTTCTTTCCTCCTTCCCTTCACTCCCTAGAGGACCAAACAGCCTGACCTCAGCTGCCTGATCCGCTCTTGGGGCCCAAAATATATCAAAATCTCAAAAGCCAAAACATAAAAAATAAAACAAAAACTAGAAAGATGATTTTGCTGACTGTGTAAGAAGCTACTCACTTCCTTGCTGCTGGCTCTTTTATTGGCTTGGAAACAATTTTCAATTTAGTTACCTCTCACCTAAAAGATTTCCGTTGGCTTAGAGATTTATCTTGAGAAAAACTTCTTTCTTTCTTTGAATGTCTCATTGTTAGTACATTCTGGAAATAATCCTCTCCCCGTAGGATACAAAATTGGGGCTCAGGCTTTAGCCAGGAATAGAAAAATTCCGCTAAGCCTCTCCCTTTAGCAGAGGAAAAAGCAGATAGGAACAGCTCTCCTCCCACATCCCCAGATCTCTGCAGACAGCTTTGGCGTCTGCAAAGTAAAACTCAGCCCTGTCGTGTTGCTGTCTCCACAGCTGCCTCCCAGCTGAGGAAAAGACCACCCAATACATCCTACTGATGTGGACATTATTCCAACACCAAATTATTGAGGTCTTTAGAGCACAGCGGCCATCGCCTTAGAAGTTTAGGAAAATAGAACAGGTCTCCCTGCTTTCCCCCAGTTGTGGCGTTTCTTTCCATTATTTTGTGCCCCAATAGGATTCATTCCTTCACTGTTGACCAGCTGGATCTCTGGGCTCCAGCAAAGGGGCCTGATATAATTTCATTACGAAACAGCATCTGATTTCAGCTGATTCCATTCACTTCTGACCTGGAGGTTAAGCATTTCAAAAGATCTGGTTTTCTTCCTTCTGCCTCCTCTTGAAATTCCCTGTTTGGATTTGCTCGGTCGCCTCCACTCTCCTGGGCTCATAACTCTCGCTGTTGGGGAGGTTCCCTCCCGACTACCTTGGGTGTCAGTTTCTATGAACAAGAAGGGACAAGATTGGGTGACAGCCTACACCTGTGTCATCTTGCATCATCAGAGGAAAGAAGGGCGACATACTTACCAGAGGCCATCAATGCATACTCAGTAGGACTTTGTCATGTCCATGTGGTGGGTAAGAGGCAAAGTGTACAGTTCTCAGAGCTTGCAGAGACCCCAGACCGGCTTGCCTCTCCCTCTCTCCCTTCCTTTTCTTTTAATGTCTAGAGAGTTGTTCTGTCACATCATATGCAATTTACAGCAGACGGGCAGCCTGTCCACCTGTGTGTGCGTAATTGTGCGTACCTGTGTGTGTACACCTGTGTGTGATAGAGGGCAGGGGTAGTGGGTATTGACAGAACGCTTAAAAGCTGTGGGGAGAGGGTATGCAGATTACAGATACTTTAAGGTGACTGCATCGCAAGAAACTGAGGTGACTTTCACAGTGAGAGGGATACACTCAGCTCAGAAGCTGTGAGCTCTCACTCATCAAAGGCTAGAACGGCCTCTCTGAAACACAGCTGTGTAAACTTCAACAGGCTGGAGTCCAGATGGGAATAATCCTTACCTCTTCCTCAGCCCCTCAGGATGTGTCTCTGACATTGTGGGCACTCGGTAAATATTCAATAACAGAATGCCTGACGAGGTGTGTAAAAGGACCGCGGATGAAACCATTTACGTGCAGTGATGCCATACATGAGCTGACTGTGAGATGGCCGCCCCAAGCCTCTTAAGTGATCTTATGCAAGTGAAGACGACACCCAGGACCAGGGGGGTGGGGCAGAGAGAGGGTGTGTGTTGAATGGGCAGGTCTGCCTTGGGATGTTTCCAGGAACGTACACCATGGAAATGTAAAATGTTGGGGTATAAAAGAGAGGGCACATTCAGAGAGCCAGACAAACCGGTGCCCCTTTGGGTGATGTCGTAGGGAACTTATGCAGGTGGGCGGACCACCTGAGAACTGCCAGCAGCGTGGGAAAGCAAGGAAGATGATTCAGAAAAGGCAGACAGTGAATCCGAGGTGTTGATCACAAAGGCAGAGGGATGGGTCCAACGGCAACAATGCGATTTGAGAAGAAATAACCCAAAGATGGAAAATGGGGCATTCTTTGTGCATACCCAGCATGGCTGCCACCAGCCACAGGTGTCTCTGGAGCCCTTGAAGGGTGGCGCGTCCCAACTGAGGTGTGTGGTGAGTGTGGAACACACCAGATCACAAACCCCTAGTGTGGAAAAGGAGAATGTAAGATAGCACATTAATATGTTGATATCAATTGCATGTGATATAATTATGTGATTATCATGTGGATATATTCAGTTTTTAAAAACATTAAATTAATTGCACTTGCTTATTTTTACTTGTTTTTTTTTTAATTGGAGTATAGGTGACTTACAATGTTGTGTTAGTTTCAGGCGTATAGCAAAGTGAATCAGTTATACATATACATATATCCACTCTTTTTTAATTTTATTTTTTTATTTTTTTAACATCTTTATCGGAGTATAACTGTTTTACAATAGTGTGTTAGTTTCTCCTTTACAACAAAGTGAATCAGTTATACATATACATATATCCACTCTTTTTTAATTTTATTTTTTTATTTTTTTAACATCTTTATCGGAGTATAACTGTTTTACAATAGTGTGTTAGTTTCTCCTTTACAACAAAGTGAATCAGTTATACATATACATATATCCACTCTTTTTTAATTTTATTTTTTTATTTTTTTAACATCTTTATCGGAGTATAACTGTTTTACAATAGTGTGTTAGTTTCTCCTTTACAACAAAGTGAATCAGTTATACATATACATATGTTCCCATATCTCTTCCTTCTTGCGTCTCCCTCCCTCCCACCCTCCCTATCCCACCCCTCTCACGGTCACAAAGCACAGAGTTGATCTCCCTGTGTATCCACTCTTTTTTAGATTCTTTTCCCAGAAAGGTCATTACAGAGTATTGAGTAGAGTTCCCTGTGCTATACAGTAGGTCCTTGTTAGTTATCTATTTTCTATATAGTAGTGTGTTTATGTCAATCCCAGTCTCCTCATTTATCCCACCCCCCCTTTCCCGCTTGGTAACCATAAGTTTGCTTTCTCCATCTGTGACTCTACTTCTGTTTTGTAAATAAGTTCATTTGTACCATTTTTTTTAGATTCCACATATAAGCAATATCATATTTTACTTTTTTTGAACTAAAAATATTACTTCAAAAGTAGAAATTTGTAAATTGTATGTGTAGCTCACATTATATTTCTCTTTGCTAGCCCTACTCTAGATGCACTTGCGGCAAAGTTTAGGGAGAGGGGAAGAGGAAGGGTGGGGAGAGAATGTCATGGGAGTAGCAGTCACGCTGGGCTTGGGGTGAGCTTCCTGCTGTGGGCCGTTGGGCAAGTTACCTCATCTCGGTGAGCCTCAGTTTCTGCACCTGTAACATGGTGCTTGCTGACAATGTCAGTTTCATGGCGTTGCTGTTACACCTGAGTAGGAAACCATGCAGAGCCTCTCACAGGACACCGTGCATAAAGCACCGGGTCCTCAAACAGCAGTTCCTATCCTCCCAGAGTAACACATCAGAGCATCCAGAGGCAGCGAGGCGGAGCTGAGATAAAGGTTAGCAAACTCTGAACGTGTCTCGACTTTCCCCATGGCCTGGTTTTGCAGCAGACTGGGCAAGTGAAGAGAGGAAAGTCTGTTGGAGAAACCAAATGGAGGCGAGAAAGGACTTCCACCAGCGCACGATGACAAAGCCAGTCTACCTTGTTTGGAAGGAGCAGGGGATGGCAACACAGAAAGGGTCCTGAGAGTTAGCAGGAGAGCTCAGAAGGGCCCTGTCCAGTACTGCTAAAGGTTGCTCTCTCATGTACTTGGATTAAGCAGATACTTTTGCTTCTGTTAGGTAAAGCAGTGTGGTTTTTCTAGTTCTGTACAATTTTGGAAAACTGCTTTGAGTTAGGCACAGCCTTGGCAAACTCCGGCATTAATAAACGCCCCAAACAACTGTTAGCATCCCCGAAAAAGACAGCAAAACCTGTGCTTGTTGTTCAGCTCAAAGACTCACAAGGAGGAGAGGAACCCATGTACTTTCTGCTAATAAATAAGAGACATCACCTCTCAGAGACTGTCCCACGATCCTGGTGGGGCTCAGCGGCAGCAAAGGTGAATTCTTTCGGAGGCCCCTGGTGGTGATTGGACACTTCCTAACTAAAAGAAACTGAAGCCAAAGAACACTAATGGATGAGAAATCCATCATCCAATTCCGACCTGTCAGATTCACAGTTCAAGAATGGTCAATATGTCTTCTTTCATTAGTCTGAACGAGGGGAAAGGAAAATAGATGGCTGGCTAACTTAGGACAGCAGATAATCACCAAATTACTCCAGGCGGTGTCCCGAAAACCACTGGTCTGGAAAGAGTTCACGAGACCTGCTTCTCATGCAGTGGCACCCATGACTTGGTCCATCCCCCCAGGAACATCCAGGCCCTCTTCAATGGAACTCAGTTTCTTATTTATAAAATGAAGATCATCAGCGCATCAAAGGACCTCCTCACACCAGTTCTTTTATCTTATGGGGAAAAGAAGGACCCAAAAGTCATTCTGTAAATGACTGGAGGGCATTATGAATCGCCCTGAGCTTTCAGGGACCCCTCTCCTCTGAGCGGCACATACACCACACCGATGGTTTCATCAACCCAAGCCGAGGAAATGCCGACCACCTGAAAGATGCACAAAAAGACATACCACGGGCATTGAAAATGGCTCACTGCTCATATTCTTCACTGTGTGCCTTAGGCATAAAGGAAATTCCAAAATACAACTCCTTTCTCACTGGCAGTATGTTCTTGTGGGGAAATTGGTCTCGGTGTTAATAATCAGTTTGTCTTATTAAATTGTCCTCTTCCCTGCCCCATCACCCAAATGGGCAGAGAATTCCAAGTCAGCTGAATAATTTCACCATTGAGTGAAGCCACTTAATAAGTGTGGGCTTTCTTCTGGCAAACCCTAAATAATCTTGTCACATCGAGAAGGAGGCAGTGTTTTTAGCCAGAGCGTAAAAATGTTGCTTTTGTAGCCAATGTGTTGAATGGAAGGAAGAAAGGGAGGCAGGGAGGAAAGAAGGGAGGGAGGAAAGACAGTTTCAGCTTGGCAGCTCACGCAACTCAGATGTAACTCACGTCTCCCACAGGTCTGTGACACCTGGTTGGGACACTTTTCCCCAAGACTCCCAAGTGGTTAGGTTCATGCCATTCTTCCTCTGTGTTGCATTTTCTCTCTTAAGGCACAGACAGGCCTGTGCTACATTCTTACTGACCTCAAACCCCAAAATTATAGAAAAGGAGTCTAATTAGAAAACACTCCATGTGAATATTCCACCCAGTTTTTAAAAGTCTTCCCTTCACTCCCAGTGGCCTGAGATGTAGGGCCTTCTCTACCGTCTGATTGGTTTTTTGGCCTCTGCCACATGCTGCCAGAGAGATGTGCAGGCCTCTGGGCTTGTCCAGAGCCCCGGCCCTTTGGGGTCTGCAGGCAGCACCCTCTTCTTTGGCACAGCATCCTCGTGGGGCTTGGGTCCCTGGATGATTCCTAACTCTGCAGCTCACACACTCATGAGGGCAAACTGGTTCTTTTTTTTTTTTGCCCGGTACGCGGGCCTCTCACTGTCGTGGCCTCTCTCCCGTTGCGGAGCACAGGCTCCAGACGCGCAGGCTCAGCGGCCATGGCTCACGGGCCCAGCCGCTCCGCAGCATGTGGAATCTTCCCGGACCGGGGCACG